>NC_133123.1:70504380-70806880 GCF_033568475.1 Henckelia pumila | reverse complement strand
AGAAACTTCGTGCCCTCTTTTCGAAGAAAATGGATCGGCCATAGCCATCTCAAGCTCTTGTTCTTCGGTTTTGGTAGCTTAGGCAAGACTATGGCTTATTTTTCCTTCATCATGTGGATTTGTATGTTGTGTGTATTGCATCTCATGAACCTTTGAAATGTATATGTATATATGCCCTGTTCGGCATTCACTGTCTAGCCAAGATTTCCCCACATCAAGCTTCAGAAATTATGTTATTGGTTGAGGTTGAAATAAATATTGAATTTGAAATGTTGTAGGCTTGAATGCCTTGTTGTTTTTGAAATTCCAGAAATTTTATGGCATGTGGTTCGAAAACTTTGTGTTTTATTGTGTTGATTTGGATGGTGATTTAGAGCTACCATGGATGATACGTAGTTCACATGGTAGCGTTAGGATGTGTGAAGATGGAATGAGTTGGTTTAGAGGGGAAAAAAATTCTAATGGCCTAGAGATAGAGGGTTCGGTTTTGGTTGGTTTGTGGGGCTGAGTTGGGCTGGTTGTGTTGAGTTTTAAATGGGGTTTTGGGTGAGCTTAAAGGTTGGTTTTGATGCTAGGATAGTGGCTGAAGTTGTAGACAAATACCTAGGTGTGTTGGTTGAGTTTGAGATTTTAAACTCGAGCAGAATTTTCTAAGTTTTTGGGAAGTCCGGAATAGGGGTGCAAACGAACCAAACCTGTTCGTGAGCTTTAAGAGCCCGCTCGATAAATATTTTATTCGTATTCGAGCTTATCCAACTCGAGCCGAATTCGAACACGTTCGAACTTTTTTTCGAGCCGAGCTCGAGCCGAAATTACTCTGTTCGATAGTTCGCGAATAGTTCGTGAGCCTTAATATTTAATTAATATAATATAATTATATAATAATGTATATACATTTCGAGCTTTTCGAACCATAATATCCGAATAGTTCACAAATAGGTTCGAATATTTCGAACCAAACTCGAAATCGAACTTCATTTCGAGCCGAACTCGAGCCAAAATATTTGAAATTATTGAACTTCGAATCGAGCTCGAACTCAAATATACTCTTATCGAGCCTAATTCGAACCTTAAAATTTTACCATTATTCGGCTCGATTCGGTTCGTTTGCACCCCGAGTCCAGAAGCTGGTTTAAAACAGGGTTCAAGCTCGGGTTTTGGTTAAGGGCTCGGGTTTGGAAATGGTCTAGGATGTTAGGAATACGTTGTTTCAAGCGGGAAGTAAGTTGGTTAAAGTTTGGTCGGGTTATAATCTTATGAAGGTTTACGTGCAGAACTTGGAACTTGAATGAGGTTGCTGTCCGGAAACTAATGACTAAAGCAGGGTTAAAATCATGATTAGACCATGGTCTCGGGTCTGGAATTAGGCCAAGATGTTAGGAAAACGTCGGTTCAAGCGGGAATTAATTCGGTTAAGTTTCGGTCGAGTTCTAGATTTTTGAATGTTAGGTGCGTGCAGAATTTTTAAGCTAAGGGGGCTGCTGCCCGGAAATCGTACTTTTGAAAAATGATCGCTTAGGAAATAAATTTCGAGGTTGATTTTCTGGATTAGTTATAAGTGTCATGGAGACGTGGTTTCAAGCGGAATCCCTTTTGATTAAGATTCGAGCATGTTATTAATTTTAAGGGAAAACCGCTCGAATTAGTCGAAAGTGCAATTTTTGGGTTAAATTCTCCATCCTTTGGTTCAGTACCTAAATCACCATCCCGATCATCCATGTGTGAGTCAAATGCAT
The DNA here is from genome assembly GCF_033568475.1 of Henckelia pumila. Lineage (NCBI taxonomy): Eukaryota > Viridiplantae > Streptophyta > Magnoliopsida > Lamiales > Gesneriaceae > Henckelia > Henckelia pumila. The sequence continues at coordinate 70,805,144 of NC_133123.1, read as the reverse complement.
GATTATTGTTTAACATTTACATGTATGTCATATTTATATATGCATGCTAAGTCTCAAATTCAATAAGGGAAAGAAATACTTTTGAACGAAGTGAGATAGTTGTAACTACATATTCATGTTTTCGTGTGGGGCTGAAAGACGTTTTGGCCTCCCTTACCAAATCATTATGGGTTTTCTTACCTTAGCATGTGTTCGTGTGGGGCCGGAGCTATTCTGGTCTCCCTTACCAATATAGGGCAAGATTGGGTTGAGTTTCATCTCGACCTCCTTGCGGCATTGTGCACTATAGCCATGATCATGATCGAAATCACAGAGTCACAATCAAGGACCTAAGTTCATAGTTACAGTTACAGATTCAGATACAGTTTATGCAGTTTCATTGATTATAAATGACTTAGCCATGCATATGTTATATTCATGTTCTCTCATTTTAGAAGTACATTTTATTCAAATTAAGGGCACAAAGTATTTTATTATCAAGCTATTTTTAATTTGTGTGCACTTGTATTTACGTAGTACTCGTTACCCCCACCCCCATATTCTTGCTGAGTCTTTTAGACTCACTACACTTATTGTTTTCAGGTGAGGAGTATTTCATTTAGATCGAGGGGTAAGACTATCGAGTGGACTGCGATGCGGGTACGGCACACCCCTCCGACCAATGCTCGTCTTCCGCATAGTTACTAGAATTCTTATGTTAAGAAGCATTTATTTGTTGGAAAAAACTGGCGGTCAGATCAATCACGATTGATACCCGGTGCAGCGGAAGTTTAAAATTTTTATCATGGAACAATTCCATGGTGTGGGTATCAACCATTCAACGATTAAATTATTGTGTGTGTAAAATTCAAATAACAATTAATTAAATTTTACCTTCAATCTCGCAACGAGATTACTGGACACCAACAGATTTTATCTGCTCTTGTTGTCTCTCCCTGGAACCGATGAACTTCTTCAATCAGGTCCACGAACAGAGGTTTAATCCCTCTGATAGATTGCACTAGAAAATCTATCAGAAGTTTTTCTGCGAAGAGAATAAACGAATCTGATTCGTTATTCCTTACTGCGATTCAAAATCACAGACCGAAAAATCTCGGGGCAGAGTATGGGGAGAGTTCGGCCGAAACAATCTTTGAGAGGAACTAGGGTTTTCGATTTTTGCTCTAAAAAATTATGACCTGTTGTGTGTAATTTCTGTACTGAAATAACTTATTTATAATGCAGGCCACTAACACCTTAGGGCCCATTAATCATAAGCTGGGGCCTGACAAGCAAAGCCTGCTCGTTCAGAAATTAATATAAAATTCATCGTGACTCCGATTGATGAACCGATTTCACCAATGTGCACAGAAACCATTTCTGCACGTTTTAAAGTCAAAATAAATTTTCCTGAATCCGAATTCAGTGGTTTCCAAAAATGTCCATCCCTATGTCATTTTAGGAAACCCTACTCCCTTACTCTTAATTAAGAAGTCCAACTCCTTAGTTCATTAAATTTAACTCTTTAAATTTAACTATCTCAACGGGGATTAAAACTCCATTACACTGTGTGACCCTCAATGGTTCAGGGATACAGCTAGCCGTGGGCTCACAACTCCTTGTGACTCGGAACAACACTTTCCGACTTGCCCAACGAATCATGGTAAAGCGCCTAGCAACATCGCCCCATGATTCCCTAGGTATCACTGATAGTGCCTACAAGAACCAGTAGATTTTGGTTAGCGTACAGTACGGTCCCTTCATCCATATATCCCGATCGAATCAACAACCATTGGTATATCGAGAGTCGCTCAAGATTCGATAACTATGCAACACATCTTGAAGATCAAATTAGTGACATCGCATGTGCTACTAAGAAACCATTTCTTAAATCACATCAAGTACTCTGGCCAGAGATTTGTCACACTAATATCTCCTCAGATCGCATAGGATATCCACACTCGCAAGTATGTGGTGAATCCTTGACAACAATGCATCGACTCCTATATGTGTCGTAACTGTACCCAATCCCGACACCTGATGACCCCCATAGAGTCGGTAAACGAGTCAAAGCACAGCACTAGCATATAGAGTCTCCATGATGTTTCAAGTCGTAAGGACTAATGGTGTACAACCAAAACCGCGGACTTTATCCACTCGATAAGTGATAACCACTTGGAAAGTCCGGATAGGGTAGTTCGATTATTCATCCTATGAATATCCATTTGCATGCTTCGAACATCTCCATGTTCCCTACCAATGAAACGTGGTACTCCGCATCGCAAATGCTAGTCTCAAACTCGAGCGATCCTTATCCTTATTATCGGACGGCTCAATCGGCTAGGAACGGTTTTAGAACATACAGTGACTATAAGATGTATTTCATGATAGACATCTCCATGTTCTACCACATCTTACATACACTATAGTATATTCAAGGTCTTTATCAAAACAACAATAGTATATCACAATATAACAATATGAAGTAATATAAAGTCATTGCCATAAAAGTGTAAATAATATTAAACAAAAGATTGTTTATACAAAGAGTCATCAAAGCCCATAGCCACACAGTTGGCTCACTGGGCACCCACTCTTACAATCTCCCACTTGCCCTATAGCCAACTAGTCATACTACGTAGACCCATTGCTTCGCGATGTTTGTCAAACAATGGTCCTGGCAAGGGCTTAGTAAGCGGATCAGCGATATTGTCTGCAGAGGCCACTCGTTCGACAATGATGTCTCCTCTTTCCACAATCTCCCGGATTATGTGGTATTTCCTCAGTACGTGTTTGGATCTTTGATGAGACCTTGGTTCCTTTGCTTGAGCAACGGCACCCGTGTTGTCACAGTACACCGGGACTGGACCAACAAATTCAGGAATGACGCCCAACTCTTGGACGAACTTCCTCATCCAAACGGCCTCTTTAGCAGCAGCTGATGCTGCAATGTATTCAGCCTCAGTGGTGGAATCCGCTGTGGTGTCCTGCTTGGAACTCTTCCAAGAGACAGCACCGCCATTGAGCATGAACACAAATCCAGAGGTTGACTTCGAGTCATCCACATCACTTTGGAAGTTAGAGTCGGTATAGCCTTCCAATTTGAGTTCTCGTCCTCCATAAACCATGAACATATTCTTAGTCCTTCGCAAGTACTTAAGAATGTCCTTCACGGCTTTCCAATGCATTTGACCAGGATTAGACTGATATCTGCTCGTGACACTCAGAGCAAATGCTACATCCGGTCTGGTAGATATCATCCCATACATGATACTACCTATAGCTGACGCATATGGTACATGTGTCATATTCTCTATCTCTTCATCAGTCTTGGGACACATAGACTTGGATAGAGAAACTCCATGACACATGGGTAGATGTCCTCTTTTGGACCCATCCATTGAAAACCGTTTCAATATGGTATCGATGTAGGTTGATTGAGTGAGTCCTATCATTCTCTTAGACCTATCTCTATAGATCTGTATCCCAAGAATGTAGGATGCCTCTCCCAAATCCTTCATCGAAAATCTACCTGATAACCATATCTTTGTTGACTGCAACATCCCTACATCATTCCCAATGAGTAGGATGTCATCAACATAAAGTACTAAGAATGTCACCGCATCCTTAACTACTTTCTTGTACACGCAAGGTTCCTCCGGGTTCTTGATGAAACCAAAATCTTTTATTGTTTCATCAAATTTCTGGTTCCAACTTCTTGATGCTTGTTTTAGACCATAAATTGATCTCTGAAGCTTGCATACCTTATGCTCGCTTCCCATGGATGTGTACCCCTCATGCTGCTTCATATAGATTTCCTCCTTAATGTCTCCATTAAGAAAAGCAGTCTTCACATCCATTTGCCATATCTCATAGTCATACCATGCAGCTATGGCAATTAGGATTCTTATGGACTTGAACATTGCAACTGGTGAAAAGGTTTCGTCATAGTCAACTCCTTGCCTTTGAGTATAACCTTTAGCCACCAATCGCGCCTTGTAGGTCAATACCTTACCATCAGGCCCAAGCTTTCTTTTGTAGATCCATTTACACCCTATCGGAACAATTCCATCGGGAGGATCTACTAAAGACCAAACTTGGTTTGTATGCATCGAATCCAATTCTGACTGCATAGCTTCAAGCCATAAATTCGAATCCGCATCAGAAATTGCTTCCTTGAAGTTTCTTGGATCACATCCAATGTCGGGTTCATCTTGATCCCCTTCAAGAAGAAGACCATATCGAACTGGAGGTCTAGAAGTCCTTTCGGATCTTCTAGGTGCATGCGTGTCCAGCAATGGTTCCTGAGGTGTAGGATCGTTATTTTGTATTTCGGGTTCTTCTCGAACTTCTTCGAGTTCCATCATCTCGCCTTTCTTATCCAATAAGAATTCCTTCTCCAAGAAGGTGGCATTCCTAGAAACAAACACCTTTGTTTCAGCAGGATAATAGAAATAATATCCGATTGAATTCTTCGGATACCCTACAAAATAACATAAGCTGGATCGACTATCCAACTTATCTCCCACTGTCCGCTTCACGTAAGCAGGACATACCCAAATCCTTAAGTACGAATACTTAGGAGCTTTGCCATTCCATAACTCGTATGGTGTTTTGTCCACTGCTTTAGTGTGGACGTTGTTCAACAACAATACCGCCGTTTCAAGCGCATAGCCCCAAAACGAAGGTGGAAGCTCAGTGAAGCTCATCATAGATCGAACCATGTCCAACAAAGTTCGATTACGACGCTCCGATACACCATTAAGCTGTGGTGTCATAGGAGGAGTCCACTGAGAGAGAATCCCATTCTCTTTCAGATAGTCCAAAAACTCGGTACTCAAGTATTCTCCACCTCGATCCGATCGAAGTGCTTTAATACTTTTACCTAGCTTGTTTTCTACTTCAGCCTTGAATTCTTTGAACTTTTCAAATGCTTCAGACTTATATTTCATTAAATATAAATACCCATACCTTGAATAATCATCAGTAAAGGTAATGAAGTAGGTGTGGCCATGTTGAGTCCCTACTCTAAATGGACCACAAACATCTGTGTGGATCAAATCCAACAGATTCTGACTACGCTCAGGTTTCCCCTTAAAAGGAGATTTAGTCATTTTTCCTTTTAGGCAGGATTCACAAGTAGGTAGAGAATTAATATCAGACATATCAAACATGCCCTCTCCCACTAGCTTGTTCATCCTCCTTGAGGAAATATGACCTAGCCTAGCATGCCAAAGGTTTGCCGGGTTTTGACTATCGATTTTCCTTTTGTTTGTTGTCGCCGGTTTATCAACATAATTCACTGGAACGTCTTTTAGTTTTAAGTTGTATAGATCGTTTTCAAGTTGTCCATTTCCAATTAAACATTCATTCTTGTAAATATTGCAAATCCCATTCACAAAATTGCAAGAATAACCATCTCTATCAAGCATAGAAATAGAAATAATGTTTTTAATTAAATCTGGCACAAATAAAACATCTCTTAACAATAATTTAAAACCGTTCTGCAAAGTCAAACAAACATCTCCAATGGCCGTAGCTTCAACTCTGGAACCATTCCCGAGCCTCAGCTGGGTCTCACCCATTCTAAGCCTGCGACTTCTTGTCATCACCTGCAAATCATTGCAAATGTGAGATCCACATCCGGTATCCAATACCCAAGAAGTTGTATTAAGTGACATGTTTATTTCAATATAGAACATACCCTTTGCAGTTCCCAACTGCTCAAGATATTCCTTGCAGTTGCGCTTCCAATGACCCGGCTTCTTGCAGTAATGGCAAACATCCTTGGATTTTCCATTGTTTGAAGCCTTTGTCTTTTGCTTCTTCTCGGGCTCGACTTTCTTGGGTGGGGTAGAACGTTTCTTGCCCTTCATACTTGGCCCCTTCTTCGCAGAAGATGAGGAGCCCACCAAGAAAGCTGGCTTATCCTTCTTAAGTGTGGATTCATATGTAACGAGCATATTGACCATCTCTTCAAGGGTGGCCTCTATCTTGTTCATATTAAAATTTATCACAAATCCATCAAATGAAGAAGGAAGAGACAGAAGCAATAAATCCACATTGAGTTCATGCTCCAACACCAAATCTAGGGTCGCCAACTTCTGTATGAGCCAAATCACTCGTACCCCATGATCACGGACCGAAGTCCCTTCACGCATGCGGCACGTCATCAGCTCCTTAACAGTAGCGAACCTTTCAGCCCTCGACTGAGCCCCAAAAAGTTCCTTGAGTTGCGTGTGAATGTCAGCAGCATTCACCGTGTCCTCAAATCGCCTCTGGAGTTCATCAGACATCGAGGCTTGCATATAGCATTTGGTCTTGATGTCATGGTCACACCATGCATCAAGTTTGGCCAATTCCTCCGGACTTATGTCAGCTGGTGCTTCCTTCGGAGGTGCTTTCTCTAACACGTAGAGCATTTTCTCCGAAGTTAAGACAATCTTCAACTTCCGGAACCATTCCGTATAGTTGGCGCCAGTCAACTTGTTTTGTTCGAGGATCGAGAATAAAGGATTTCGCGAATTCATTGTATGAAATACTGAAAAGGAAAACAGACATATATCAATGATTGTTTAACAATTTACTAAGACATAAAATAGGCGAATTTAATTTTATGAATCTCACTCCCACTATTTTAACGATTTCACCACCCTCTAGTGAAAACGGGAAACTTTTTCCTTAGTGAGAACATGAAGTCCAATTGACAAACTTATGGTCCCGAATAATATCAGCCAACCATAATTCTCAAAAGGTAGAGCCCAATTGCTTCCAAAGCAACCCCCATGTATTTACCTCATGTCCAATAAGGGCCCAATAATATGACGCCGTTTAAAGTGACATGTCAAGATGACCCATCAATATTAAGTTGTGATGGACGGTCGCCATGTGGATCCCCCAATAATATGAGCCGATCCCATGGGAGTTCCACCCAACTTACAACATTTGTCGATCCAATGTACAGCTTTCCGACGGACGGCCCCCCCCAATAATATGAGCCGGACCGTATCCGCGGGTAGCATCACATACATTGACCGTTGATGGAAGGTAGGAACATTTAAACAATATTTAAATTTCCTTTATTTATCTTGATATAAATTTTAAATCATATTTAAAATGAGGGATTTTATTTATAAAAATATTTGTCTCATCATATTTAATTTATTGCATGCATTGCCGGATTCACGCAATTTATGTCTAAACATGCATACAATCATAATATCAAATATTATATAGGATGATCGATTCCATTTCTAATTGACCCGTGGTTGCCAATCACGGGTCTTAGTCCAATCCTAGGTAATATGCAGTATGCAAATGCAATCCTATTACATATGCTTCCAATTTACATTTCTTCAGTCTTCATTGTCTGCTGGGCCCACCATCTTCAAATCTTGATCTCCCACTAAATCTAATGTATTTACAATAAATAACAATGACAAGTAGGGGATACATTTTTAGGGGGTGGGAACGGGCTATAAACCAAGCCCACTTTTATTACATATGACATTCATATCGGGCCATAAATCAGGCCCATTAATAAAACCAACAATAATAAAGACAAAATGTAAATTCCTAACATACACCTACAAAATTGGTCATGGCAATCGATCATCCTTATCCAATAACATTTAATTCAAAATTAATTTATTGGATAACATGCTGTGGCAATTCAAATTTAAACAAGATAAAATCATATTTTATATATAAAATCTCATTTCACATATAAAATCATATTTTATCTCTATATCAAATAAAATCATATTTTATCTATAAAATCCAATTTTACAAATAAAATCATATTTTACTTAATATATCATAAGATCATATCTTATCATCAATTGTACCAAAATAATTGATTTCAAAATTCAATTTACGGATAAAATATTAAAATTTTCCAAAAATTCAAATTTATCCAAAATCAATTTTAAAATTTACGGACTCGAACAATTCGATCCGAAATCTCGTGAACCAATCAAAAACAATTTTTGACCGGACCAAAAATAAAATTTTAAATATTAAAATTAATTTTTAAATAAAAATATAATTTTTCCCGCGGGCCGCCCGGGACACTCCCGGGCCGGCCCGCACCCGTGGGCGCGGGCCGGGGGCAGCCCGGCTGCCCCCTTAGGGCAGCGCCTGGCACCGCCCCTAGGCGGCGCCGTGCGCTGCCCTGCGCAGCGCCCAGCGCTGCGCTGGGCAGCGCACAGCGCTGCCCTGGGCGGCGCCGTGCGCCGCCCTGTGGGCGGCGCCGTGCGCCCCCTTTGGGCGGCGCCGTGCGCCGCCCGGGGCAGCAACAATTGCTGCCCCACCGGGCAGCGATCCAATCGCTGCCCGGGTTTTGCCCCGAAATTTTTTTTTTTTTTTTATTTAAAAATATTTATTTTGTTTCAAAAACCGAGACTCAAAAATTTTGTACAATTGATTAATTTAATCGTTTGATCTGAGCAACCTGGCTCTGATACCACTGTTGGAAAAAACTGGCGGTCAGATCAATCACGATTGATACCCGGTGCAGCGGAAGTTTAAAATTTTTATCATGGAACAATTCCATGGTGTGGGTATCAACCATTCAACGATTAAATTATTGTGTGTGTAAAATTCAAATAACAATTAATTAAATTTTACCTTCAATCTCGCAACGAGATTACTGGACACCAACAGATTTTATCTGCTCTTGTTGTCTCTCCCTGGAACCGATGAACTCCTTCAATCAGGTCCACGAACAGAGGTTTAATCCCTCTGATAGATTGCACTAGAAAATCTATCAGAAGTTTTTCTGCGAAGAGAATAAACGAATCTGATTCGTTATTCCTTACTGCGATTCAAAATCACAGACCGGAAAATCTCGGGGCAGAGTATGGGGAGAGTTCGGCCGAAACAATCTTTGAGAGGAACTAGGGTTTTCGATTTTTGCTCTCAAAAATTATGACCTGTTGTGTGTAATTTCTGTACTGAAATAACTTATTTATAATGCAGGCCACTAACACCTTAGGGCCCATTAATCATAAGCTGGGGCCTGACAAGCAAAGCCCGCTCGTTCAGAAATTAATATAAAATTCATCGTGACTCCGATTGATGAACCGATTTCACCAATGTGCACAGAAACCATTTCTGCACGTTTTAAAGTCAAAATAAATTTTCCTGAATCCGAATTCAGTGGTTTCCAAAAATGTCCATCCCTATGTCATTTTAGGAAACCCTACTCCCTTACTCTTAATTAAGAAGTCCAACTCCTTAGTTCATTAAATTTAACTCTTTAAATTTAACTATCTCAACGGGGATTAAAACTCCATTACACTGTGTGACCCTCAATGGTTCAGGGATACAGCTAGCCGTGGGCTCACAACTCCTTGTGACTCGGAACAACAATTTCCGACTTGCCCAACGAATCATGGTAAAGCGCCTAGCAACATCGCCCCATGATTCCCTAGGTATCACTGATAGTGCCTACAAGAACCAGTAGATTTTGGTTAGCGTACAGTACGGTCCCTTCATCCATATATCCCGATCGAATCAACAACCATTGGTATATCGAGAGTCGCTCAAGATTCGATAACTATGCAACACATCTTGAAGATCAAATTAGTGACATCGCATGTGCTACTAAGAAACCATTTCTTAAATCACATCAAGTACTCTGGCCAGAGATTTGTCACACTAATATCTCCTCAGATCGCATAGGATATCCACACTCGCAAGTATGTGGTGAATCCTTGACAACAATGCATCGACTCCTATATGTGTCGTAACTGTACCCAATCCCGACACCTGATGACCCCCATAGAGTCGGTAAACGAGTCAAAGCACAGCACTAGCATATAGAGTCTCCATGATGTTTCAAGTCGTAAGGACTAATGGTGTACAACCAAAACCGCGGACTTTATCCACTCGATAAGTGATAACCACTTGGAAAGTCCGGATAGGGTAGTTCGATTATTCATCCTATGAATATCCATTTGCATGCTTCGAACATCTCCATGTTCCCTACCAATGAAACGTGGTACTCCGCATCGCAAATGCTAGTCTCAAACTCGAGCGATCCTTATCCTTATTATCGGACGGCTCAATCGACTAGGAACGGTTTTAGAACATACAGTGACTATAAGATGTATTTCATGATAGACATCTCCATGTTCTACCACATCTTACATACACTATAGTATATTCAAGGTCTTTATCAAAACAACAATAGTATATCACAATATAACAATATGAAGTAATATAAAGTCATTGCCATAAAAGTGTAAATAATATTAAACAAAAGATTGTTTATACAAAGAGTCATCAAAGCCCATAGCCACACAGTTGGCTCACTGGGCACCCACTCTTACATTATTTTGCTTATTTGTCAGATGTATATGTAATGTTTTGATAGCATTGTTTTTGGACATGTAAACATTAGATTTCTAATCTTGTGGGCATTTGATATGCCAGACCTCTCTCTTGGGCCTCGTTCTTGTCTCGGTCTAGTTCTCGTGTCGTCAGTCATCTATTTTTTTTTATTTTATTTTGATTGTTGTCTGAGACAGGTTGGTTGTAATATAAACAGAGAAGTCATGCCGAAATTTTTAATAAAATTTTTAATATTTTTGATTTTTTTTGTTTTTGAAAATTCGTATTTTTATTTAGTTTAATTTAAAGTAAAAGTAAGGACGTTTCAGTTGGTATCAGAGCATGGTTTTGGTTTGGGTTGTGTCTACTGCCGGTTGCAAGAAACTCGAGAAATCTCGCCTCAAAGTCTGTAAGTTTTAATGAATTTTATATGTTAGTCGTACTTGAATTGATGCTTTAAATGTTTTGATGTCATTTTTTTTTTAAAATATTTTCAAAAATAGTTGTTTAATTTATTTAAGTGTGTAGTTTAGTGTTTATTCTTGTTTAGAAATTTCTTTTAATAGTTTAAAGTGTACTATTTGACTCTTTATTTTTATAGCATGTGATGCCAAGTTAAACGGAGTTGGTGTACCAATACTCCTTCCAATTTTAGACAGTACGTGGATGTTGTTTGAATTATTAGGTAGTGTTAATAATTTTGATGAGTTTGTAGGAGTTTGCTGGAAAATATTAAACTTGCGCATTAGAAGATACTAATTGTTGGGTCCTTGTTGTAATTTATTTTCTCATAATGGATTTTGGTCAGATACCACTAAGCGAATAATTTGTTTTAGGAATTGATAAGGCGTATGTTTTGATCTGTTAAGTTATTGAATTGAAACTCGTGTGAAAACTTGTAATATGAACTTGGTTTTATATTATTTTGGATAGTTTGAGTTTTTATTTTGTTATTTGGGCAAATATGATTTTTTTTGGGTAATAGGAAATTGGTTACTATGAGCCTTCCAATTTTGTGAACTATTATTCCGATCATTAATTTTCTTATCCTTCAATTGTGCTTCCATCCATTGCAAAATATAATTTTGAGTATCTGAAATTTCTTTGCACTTCCTTTGAGCATTTATGGATTCGTATGACATTAATCAACGTTGAATTCTGTCACTTTGGCATTGGTTGAACTTCTTAGTAAAATCTTTTTAATGTTTCACACTTCTTGAAATTTTTCCTGTGGTTCTAGAGCCACATGTTGATGTGAGTGAAATTCACTTTTTATTTTTGGTAATCTACTCATGTTGTGTGGCTGACATCTGATTTACTTTGAGACAGTTGTTTTCCCTAATTATTAACTTGTGCGGACTTCTTTCGACCGAAGTCACACCGATTCCTCTTAATTGTGCTTTGATTGTTTGAGAATGATTTCACTATCCTTGGATGAATGGTCACGAGGTTCGTATCTTGTTAGCTCATATTTATTATTCATGGAGCCTCCATTATTATTCATTCAACACTAGAATTGAATTATGAGTGAGTTATTTTCACTTACCTAGATTTTTTTTTTGTTTTCAGCTCGTTTGTTGGTAATGCTTGCACTATTTCATTTCGTATTGAGCGGCATTACTTGTATGTTTGTTTCTTTTCATGATCCACCATGACAGGGACTTGGGTGGATTATAGTATCAACTATTATTTTGACTTCTTGTGTAGAAATTTGACTCGTAGCCGCATAGTGAGTGTTTAGACCGTTGGAAATTAATGTTAGTGCTAAATAAAATCCTAAGTTATCGTTGTGTTCTGAGGAATGATGACTATCAATTATATCTGGTTCTAGCGAGTAGACTGCTAGGTACTAAATTAATTGAATAGGTTGTTTCAATTTTAAATAAGATCGTTAAGAGTAAACAGTTGATTTTGGTAAGCTGAATGACTGGTCAGTCATAGGGAACAGAGTTTTCCCTAGAGACTTTATTAGCATTCTAAGATTTTGTGAATGTCAATCGGTAAGGCTATTGCACCAGCTAGGGGAATAGAATGATGAATAGAATATTCAGGTAGTTTCTGGATAAGTTGCATATTTAGCCATTAGCGAAATACTAAGATACTAGAGAAAACAGTTAGGAAGCATATACGATCGAGTTACAAGCTCTTCAAGTTGCCTAATTGGGTACTAAGTCCTTGAAATATGAATTCAGGACGTACATGTAATAATTTGGGAATTTTTGGATTTTTTTTTTAGACTTGCTGTTAAGTTGAACTAAGGATTTGAGATAAGTCTTCAGGCGATATGTAGGAATTGTTTGGTACGTGGAGACCATCTAATCCAATAAGCTTAGAATATCTCGTAGTACATTTTGACTCGAAGTGTAATTATGGATTACTTATTCGTTGCGTCTGGGATCGAAGAGGTGAATAAATTTATTGGGAAATTTTAATTAAGAGTTGAACTTGCGGTAGAATCAAAGACACTAGAGATGAACACATAAATTGGTGAATGGATATTTGGGATCTGTCTAGTCACCTATTTGGATTCTATATGTTATCGGTTAATATCTTGGAACCGAACATGTTATGGTTATATTTTCTTATCAAGGATTAGATTAGATTTATTTATAGAAATGGGTCAGATTCATATCATATCTTGAGGCCTAACGAGGTAGAATTGTATAGTCCCTTAGCTGCCCTATTTAGAAGAACTAGGAGTTTAGCCGCTAATTAATTTGAGGACTTGTGAATTTCTTAAGAGCTCGAGTTGTATATTATATAAGTTAAGTTTAATTGGTAAATAGACGTTAAGCATAACTTCGTTGTTAGAAAGTTTTTAAGTTATGGTCGAGGTCGACATAAACTATTTATTGGTTATATGGGCTCTATTGCTTGGAATCCCGACGTAGTATATAATGTTAGCAAAATATAGGTTGTGCAATAACATAAAGGTCTAAGAATTTGTAAGTGGTAGAACTTATCAGTGCGGTAGGATGACATTCTTAAGTTGATAAATTTAGATCGTAAGTAAATTTGAGGAGTGATAAAATTTCGTTGAGGATAAGACCACTTGGGAAGATATAAGAATTGTAAATTTTATATTGCAATAAAATTTAGTCAGATTCTTGATGATATATATATCAGTAAGCATCAGAGTGCGCAGCGGAAGCTGATTTGGGCCAACTTATGTAGGTGCTAAGTTAGAAAATTTAGTGTTGGTCTGGTCTAAGGTATTCTAACCTAGTTAGTAAGTCTTGAATTTCGAGAACGAAATTCCATTTAAGGGGGAAGGAATTGTAGCACCTAAAATCTAACCTACTAAATCGCATGCATTAAATTTGATAAATATTAGGATTATTATTTTTAGGTTTAATTGATTTAAATTTTTTTATTTGAATTATGTGCTAATAAAATATTTTTATTATTTATTCAATGATTTTATTGTACTAACTATGTAATTAATGTTTTTAATTGTTTAAGTTTATTTGTCAAACTGATTTTTTTTTAATGCAATTTAATTGTTTTAATATTTTAAAGGTTTAAGCTTGCATATTTAAATGATTTTAATTAATTGTTTAGTTTATTCTTTTAAATGATTTTAACTGTGTAGCTTATTTGTTTAAATATTTTTCGAGTGTCCAACTTATTTTAAATATCCTTAGTTTAGTGGTTAGTTATTTTAAAGTATTTTAAATGCCTAGCTTATTTATTTACATCTTTTTTAATTATTCAAATCATTTTAAAGGTTTTATTTCCGCTTGTATTTATTTAAATTTCTTTTAGCCGTTAGTTTAGTCTGTTTTAATTATTTTAATCGCTCTGTTTATTATTTAAATATTTTATTTATCGCTATGACATCAAAATATTTTAGTATTGAAAACTAGCATTTTCAAACCCGGTAAATAAAATTTAAGTATTTAATTTTTGAATTTTTAAATTTGAGTATTTGCGAAATCTTAGCCGAACACTTCTACTCGTGCCATATAAAATATGGCATATTATATATTATTCACTTGCACACTTAATAATATATGTTGCTCAGCCCATTATATGAATGCATTTCATTCCTTTTTTTTTTTCAGAAACTTCGTGCCCTCTTTTCGAAGAAAATGGATCGGCCATAGCCATCTCAAGCTCTTGTTCTTCGGTTTTGGTAGCTTAGGCAAGACTATGGCTTCTTTTTCCTTTATCATGTGTATTGGATATTATTGTGATCTTTTAAAGTGTTTGATATTTTAATTATACCATAATTAAAAGATTAGATATATTAATAATATTATCTTATAATATATTATTTGATATAAAATATTTGATATATCAAAGTGCATCCACAGTTTGAAGTGGAGTAAAATTCTAATCATACCAGACTAGGTGTCCTATAAATATAGGTACTCCCTAGTTGGTAGATACACATGAATAATTCACATTGAATAATACACATGAATAATTCACATTGAATAATACACATAAACATATATTCTCACTGTGATAATTTTTGAAACATCGCCAGAATTTTCAAGGATTTAAGGTGTGCACGTGATCGAAATATTCTATTAATATTTTGACGACCGTAAAAGGAATAAATTATTGTTCGTGGGATTTGTTCGAGGAACTTGCTTATAGATCAAGTGAAGTTACTTGCTTGTAGATCAAGTCAGAGATTCAACAATCGTGTGCTTTATTTTCCGCTGAAAAGGTACACACAATTTATTGTTTAAATTGTTTTGGACAATAGATTCTAACAATGGTATCAAAGCCGTAAAAAGCTCGATCTCGCCGGTAAATTAATCTGCGATGTTTGTTCCCTTTTACTGGCCGATTACAATTCGTAACATTGTAATTGTATTTGTAATCGTGAAGTGATTATCAATTCCCTTAAATTGACTAATCAATAGTCGACTATTATTTAAAAAAAAAGGGAAAGAATGAATGCGTTGCGCACCAGGAGAGACGCCGTCTCCATAAGTCGATTTGTGAACCATTCTGTAAGCGAGGAGCCGTGACTCCACGAGACTGCAATGATGGCAAAAGATCGACGAAACGGCATACGGCGGTGGTTATGGAGAAGCCAAGCGATCTCCAGGAGGCCGATGGCCACCACACGAATTTGCTGCAGAGAAGCAGCAGCATCACGAGGTTGAAGCCACAAAATCGCAGCAGCATCGCGCGACTGCAAATCGCGGCGGTGGGGCGCGATGGTAGTGGAGAAA
Source organism: Henckelia pumila (assembly GCF_033568475.1). Taxonomy (NCBI): domain Eukaryota; kingdom Viridiplantae; phylum Streptophyta; class Magnoliopsida; order Lamiales; family Gesneriaceae; genus Henckelia; species Henckelia pumila. Next base: position 70,789,638 of record NC_133123.1, on the reverse strand, counting down.
GCTCAGACGACGATGTGCTGCGGCAGAAACCCAAATTTTGGGGTGATGGGCCGATGGCAGCTTCTCCTCTCTTTAGGGCCACCGAAAAAAAATGCTGCTTTGATTTAATTTAATGTGGATCAATCTCTTAATTGGGCCTTGACGAAAGGAGAATCTAATCTTTGTTTTAGAAACAAATTAAATATTACGCATGCAATAATCTTAGTGCATAAATAAAATAAATAATATTATATCGCATGAATTAATATTATAATTGATAATTTATTTTGTGACATTATTATTGCATGCCACGTCAAAGTAATTGATTATGTCAAATTAGAATTGGTAATCTAGACATGATATATCCGATTAATTATTTCATATAATTATATTTCTCAATTAAATATTTAATTTGTGAAAGACTGCTTTATAAATAATTATATGTGGGCTATTATGTTTATTTGATGCAATATGTGAAATTGTTATCATGTATTTATTTATGCATCATGGACCTATTTTATTTCAAAAGATTAGTAATTTTTATTAGGATTTTTAATTCGGAGGGAGATGATTACTAGCTATCAATTGAAGCGAAATTTTCGATCCTAATGAATTAAAGAAAATAATAAATTTACTTGAATCTGAAATAAAAGTTTATCTTATATGAACAAGTAATTAGTAAAGTTTTTGTGCAGAAATGGATACCCCAGTATCTTTCGTTGATTTTCATGTTAAAGACAAACTAGATGGCCAGAATTATGCTATGTGGCATAGAAAAATACAGTATTTGCTACACAAAGAAAAAATCCTTGATCATCTCACTGCCTCTATGTCTAAACCGGTTGAACCAAAAACTGGACCATCAACCCAGTACCTTCAGGATGTGAAAGAGTACGAGAAATGGCTGGATCGGGATACTAGTGCACGCTTTACGATGTTAAGCTGCATGCAAGATACCCTGATCAGAGAATTCGAGAAATATCCCACGACTAAGGAGTTATGGGAGGTATTGAAGGTCAAGTATGGTACGACATCCGCTACTAGATTGAGGGCTTTGACTCTCAAGTTTAATCAATACGTACTTGACCCGAAGCACTCGATGATCCAGCATCTTGATACGATGAAGGATATGATTTGAGAACTTCAGAATGCCGGATGTGTACTCTCGGATGAACAACGAGTTTTGGCCGTCCTTAGGTCGCTACCTGAGCAGACTTGGGGGCATGTAAAACTTGTGCTTACGCACAATGAGCAAATTCAAACTTTTGATAGCGTCGCCAGTCACTTGAGGATAGAGGCTGACCGTCGAGAAGCTGAACGTGCTCAAGCTACTGCTCTTGTTGCACATGCTAGCCAAAATAAGCCCCAAAAGGGCAAACAGTGGGCCAAGCAAAAGATTGCTAGACAAAACCATGGCAAAGGCCAAAACTTGGGCCCAAAAGGTGATAATACTAAAAAGCGTCACCGAGGTAAAAGGGGAGGAAAGAAAGACATAAGCAAGGCAAGATGCAACAACTGCAAAGGATTGGGCCACTTCGCTCGTGACTGCACTGAGCCGAAGAAGGTAAATCTTCAAATTAACTCTCTCAACTTATTCGTTTGCTCGCATATTATGATTGCTAATTCTCTCCATGGATGAATTGTAGATATCGGAGCAACAAAACATATGACAAGAGATAGAGAAGGGTTTATAGATTATCATCGAGTACCAGCATGCAACCACTACATTGCTATGGGAAATGGCACACGAGAGGAGGTTCTTGGAGTTGGTACTTATCGACTCAAGCTTAGCACCGGGCGTGAGCTACTCCTTAGTGATGTGCAATATGCACCTAGTATTCGATGTAATCTAGTTTCAGTTAATGCACTATTAGGGCTTGGTTTTTCATTTCTTTTTGAGAAAACTAGATTGTCTATTTTTTTGGTTCAGAACTTTATGGCATTGGTTTTTTGAATAATGAATTTTTTATTTTAGAATTATCCAGTGATTGCGTTTCTTATATATCTTCTTCTGTTGATTTAGTTTCTGAATCTGTTAAATGGCATGCTAGACTAGGACACATAGCACAAACAAGGATGACAAGATTAGCTAGAGAAGGCCTTTTAGGCAATCTCGCTAAAATTAACCTTCCGGTGTGCGAATCGTGTCTGGCAGGCAAAGCCTGCAGAAAGCCTTTTGGAAAGGCTGTGAGGGCTTCTCACCCTTTAGAGTTAGTCCACTCAGACATCTGCGGACCAATGAATGTAAGGGCACGACATGGTGCATTCTACTTTCTCACATTTATTGATGATTATTCACGTTATGGATCAGTATATCTCCTATCTCATCGGTCGGAAGCGCTTGGCTGTTTCAAGCGGTTCTTGGCAAAGGTTGAGAACCAAAAGGAGAGAAAACTCAAAATTTTACGTACTGATAGAGGGCGAGAATATTTGTCTGACCAGTTCAGACAATTATGTAAGGAAAGAGGAATAATAAGACAATTAACGACTCCATATACACCGCAACAAAATGGAGTTGCAGAGCGAAGGAATCGAACACTTTTGGAAATGTCTAGATCCATGATGGCGCATGCGCATCTTCCAATATCCTTTTGGGGAGATTCCATTTTGACTGCTGCCTATGTTTTAAATTGTGTGCCTTCAAAGTCAGTTTCTTCGACACCTTACGAGTTATGGCATGACAGAAAGCCCAATTTAAAGGGCCTGCGCCCGTGGGGGTCAGCCGGTTTTGTTCACAACACTTCTCACAAGTATGGGAAGTTGGGTCCTAGAGGTGTTAAACATATCTTTATAAGATATAGCGAGCACTCAAAGGGCTATGTTATGTATGGTGAACATCCTGATGGAGGAATGACCGAAATTGAGTCCCGAGATGTGAATTTCCTTGAGGAGGATTTTCCTACCATAAGTGAAGTAAAAGAGAACACTGAACTATATGAGTTAGTGGAACCCCAAGTAGGTGTCCCGATCTCTGGCGAGGATGAAGATTTACCCCTTCATCCAGTAGTCGACAGAGAAAGCGAAAGCGACCCTAAATTCAGTGGGAGCATTCCAACTGAAGGGGACTCTCAGAATCTACAAATTCGTCGAAGCCGACGAGAACCAGTACCCCGTCGACGATTTGAAATCGAAGGGGAATCTTTCATGTGCGCTTCTGTAGATGATGATGAGTCGGCCACTTACAAAGCGGCTGTTACTTCACCAAATGCGAAAGAGTGGATGGCTGCTATGAAAGATGAAATTAGCTCAATGGCTAAGAACCATGCCTGGGAGCTAGTTGATCTACCGCCAGGACATAAGACCATTGGAAACAAGTGGGTTCTTAAGGTCAAACGTAGAGCTGATGGATCAATTGATAAATACAAAGCTCGACTTGTGGCGAAAGGATATACCCAACAGGAAGGTATAGATTATGAAGAGACATTCTCACCTGTGGTGAGATTTGCCTCGATTCGCCTCATTTTGGCCATAGCCGCCCAACTAGATCTTGAATTATTTCAGATGGACGTAAAGACTGCATTTCTCAATGGAGAACTAGACGAAGAAATTTATATGAATCAACCCATAGGATTTCAGGAAAAGGGACATGAGCGCAAAGTATGCCGCTTAAAGCGTTCCATTTATGGCCTGAAACAATCATCTAGGCAATGGTATACTCGATTCCATCAAGCTATCACTTCGATAGACTTTACGATGATCGAAGAGGACCATTGCGTGTATGTCAAGAAAAGTAAGAAGAGTTTTCTAATACTCTCACTATACGTGGACGACATATTATTGGCAGGAAATGACATGGAGATGATAATCGCCACTAAAGAATGGCTGTCCTCAACTTTTGAGATGAAGGACATGGGAGAAGCAGAGTACATACTCGGTGTAGTTATACGCCGGGATCGTTTTAAGAGATCATTGAGTATGTCTCAAGAGACTTACATCAAGAGAGTACTAGAACGTTTCCGTATGGAAAATGCTAAACCTGTTGATACTCCCATTGAGAAAAATCACATTCTTAGCAAAGATTTATGCCCTAAAACAGATGAAGAAAAAGAACGCATGTCTAAAGTACCATATGCAAGTGCGGTAGGAAGTCTGATGTATGCTATGATGTGTACTCGACCAGACTTATCCTTTGCTGAGGGAATGGTGAGCAGATATCAAAGTAATCCTGGTCCCGGTCATTGGATGGCTGTGAAGAGAATACTTAGATATATGAAGGGGACTATTGACCTAGCGCTATGCTACCAAGCTGGTAGTTTGAAACGGTCGGATATAGCGATGCTGATGGTGCAGCGGACAAAGATGAGCGCAAATCCACTTCTGGATATATATTTTTGTTTGGAGGCGCGGCTATCACTTGGTGTAGCAAGAAGCAGCCTTGTATTGCTTTGTCCACTATGGAAGCTGAGTACATAGCCTGCACATCTGCAGTACAAGAAGCCATCTGGTTGAGGAGATTTCTTCAGAGTCTTCGAGTGACGGCGCACGTGGACGATGCAGTTATCATTCATAACACAGCCGCTCTCGCATATACGAAGGATCCTAAATATCATGGTAGAACGAAGCACATTGGTACTAGATATCACTTTATTAGGGAGAGTGCTGCACAAGGACAAATTGTTCTAAGGCATATTTCTACACTCAACATGGTTGCAGATCCCTTCACTAAGCCTTTGCCGAGAGATTTATTTCTTAAGCATGTTAGTAGTATGGGACTTCGTAGAATTTGATTTTATGGCCTGTATGAACATTTATTGATTATTCTTAATGAATTTTTGTTAAAATTCTAGCTTTTATTATAAGTACTGTGTTCATATATATATATGTGAATGTCACCAGACTTTGATTGGCTCACTCACACGAGCAATCGCCCTGGCGCTGATATAGCGAGCGGGATGAGACTTTGAGATCAAGTGTGCATCACCCGTGATGGTGCGAATGATCCCTCAGCGTTAGGAACAACGTGGGAGGTTGTAATTCTTATAGTCGCCCTGGCATAGAGGCTAGGATGAGATCTGCCATGATCGATTATAAAGTATGTCCAAGCTTTATATAAGTCTGTTAATAGCCGAACGTGCGAACTGCTTGAAGACGCGGGTCTCGCGGCACGCAGGTCAGGCGCTCTTAGTAGCGACTGGACTAAGGTTCGTATGATGTTTTGAGCATGACGTGCCTAAATTGAGTGGGAGCTCCATCATAGCATGCATGCATACTGCATGTGTTTTTTTGAGACGACCAGAAATGGTGAATGACGAATGGTTCCTTGCTTCGTCATTGTGTGAGCCCTTACATTATTTTTACCCTTTGGGACTCTGGACTATGTCATGAGGTCTAAGCTTGATGACGCTACTTTAGCATGTATCTAATGGTCATGGTTGATTCGGCCTGTCGGAGCATGTCTAGGAAAGCGGTCAAGTCCAAGCTGATTGGCATGTGGACGAGGAAAAGTTTAGTTGGTAACGCACTGATATAATATGGCTCATAGGCATGCCGACTAAGTCGAAAATTCAGGTTCGATATAGTCATGAGCACATTTATATAAATAATCTCGAGATTGTCAAGCTTGCTCTAATATTGAGGGATCAGAGGTGCTTGATTAGGTGCGTCTACGTAACTTGGGGTACACAGCGAGTTCTTGAGTTCAAAGGTTATATTAGTTTGGTGATGACTTAATATAATTCTGCTCATAGGTTCCTTTTCTCGCTCGGTCGCACGCTTTATTCCCTGTATGAAAGAATGTGTCATAATACAAGAGAATGTGTTGAAGCGAGTGATCTTCACTTACTCAAAATGTGTATGAGTGGGAGTTATTGGATATTATTGTGGTCTTTTAAAGTGTTTGATATTTTAATTATACCATAATTAAAAGATTAGATATATCAATAATATTATCTCATAATATATTATTTGATATAGAATATTTGATATATCAAAGTGCATCCACAGTTTGAGGTGGAGTAGAATTCTAATCATACCAGACTGGGTGTCCTATAAATATAGGTACTCCCTAGTTGGTAGATACAAATGAATAATTCACATTGAATAATACACATAAACATATATTCTCTCTGTGATAATTCTTGGAACATTGCCAGAATTTTCAAGGGTTTAAGGTGTGCACGTGATCGAAATATTCTAGTAATATTTTGACGACCGTAAAAGGAATAAATTATTGTTCGTGGGATTTGTTCGAGGAACTTTCTTGTAGATCAAGTGGAGTTACTTGCTTGTAGATCGAGTCAGAGATTCAACAATCGTGTGCCTTATTTTCCGCTGAAAAGGTACACATAATTTATTGTTTTGGACAATAGATTCTAACAATGTGGATTTGTATGTTGTGTGTATTGCATCTCATGAACCTTTGAAATGTATATGTATATATGCCCTGTTCGGCATTCACTGTCTAGCCGAGATTTCCCCACATCAAGCTTCAAAAATTATGTTATTGGTTGAGGTTGAAATAAATATTGAATTTGAAATGTTGTAGGCTTGAATGCCTTGTTGTTTTTGAAAATCCAGAAATTTTATGGCATGTGGTTCGAAAACGTTATTTTTTATTGTGTTGATTTGGATGGTGATTTAGAGATACCATTGATGATATGTAGTTCACATGGCAGCGTTAGGATGTGTGAAGTTGGAATGAGTTGGTTTAGAGGAAAAAAAAAATTCTAATGGCCTAGAGATAGAGGGCTCGGTTTTGGTTGTTTTGTGGGGCTGAGTTGGGCTGGTTGTGTTGAGTTTTAAATGGGGTTTTGGGTGAGCTTAAAGGTTGGTTTTGATGCTAGGATAGTGTCTGGAGTTGTAGACAAATACCTAGGTGTGTTGGTTGAGTTTGAGATTTTAAACTCGAGCAGAATTTTCTATGTTTTTGGGCTGTCCGGAAGCTGGTTTAAAACAGGGTTCAAGCTCAGGTTTTGGTTAAGGGATCGGGTTTGGAAATGGTCTAGGATGTTAGGAATACATTGTTTCAAGCGAGAAGTAAGTCGGTTAAAGTTTGGTCGGGTTATAAGCTTATGAAGTTTTAGGTGCAGAACTTGGAACTTGAATGAGGTTGCTGTCCGGAAACTAATGACTAAAGCAGGGTTAAAATCATGATTAGACCATGGTCTCGGGTCTGGAATTAGGCCAAGATGTTAGGAAAAATGTCGGTTCAAGCGGAAATTAATTCGGTTAAGTTTCGGTCGAGTTCTAGATTTTTGAATGTTAGGTGCGTGCAGAATTTTTAAGCTAAGGGGGCTGCTGCCCGGAAATCGTACTTTTTAAAAATGATCGCTTAGGAAATAAATTCCGAGGTTGATTTCCTGGATTAGTTCTAAGTGGCATGGAATTGTGGTTTCAAGCGGAATCCATTTTGATTAAGAATCGAGCAAGTTATTAATTTTAAGGGCAAACCGCTCGAATTAGTCGAAAGTGCAATTTATGGGTTAAATTCTCCATCCTTTGGTTTAGTACCTAAATCACCATCCCGATCATCCATGTGTGAGTCAAATGCATGATTATTGTTCAACATTTACATGTATGTCATATTTACATATGCATGCTAAGTCTCAAATTCAATAAGGGAAAGAAATACTTTTGAACGAAGTGAGATGGTTGTAACTACATATTCATGTTTTCGTGTGGGGCTGAAATACGTTTTGGCCTCCCTTACCAAATCATTATGGGTTTCCTTACCTTAGCATGTGTTCGTGTGGGGACGAAGCTACTCTGGTCTCCCTTACCAATATAGGGCAAGATTGGGTTGAGTTTCATCTCGACCTCCTTGCGGCATTGTGCACTATAGCCATGATCATGATCGAAATCACAGAGTCACAATCAAGGACCTAAATTCACAGTTACAGTTACAGATTCAGATACAGTTTATGCAGTTTCATTGATTATAAATGACTTAACCATGCATATGTTATATTCATGTTCTCTCATTTTAGAAGTACATTTTATTCAAATTAAGGGCACAAAGTATTTTATTATCAAGCTATTTTTAATTTGTGTGTGCTTACATAGTACTCGTTACCCCCCCCATATTCTTGCTGAGTCTTTTAGACTCACTACACTTATTGTTTTCAGGTGAGGAGTATTTCATTTAGATCGAGGGGCAAAACTATCGAGTGGACTGCGATGCGGGTACGACACACCCCTCCGACCAATGCTCGTCTTCCGCATAGTTACAAGAATTCTTATGTTAAGAAGCATTTATTTTGCTTATTTGTCAGATGTATATGTAATATTTTGATAGCATTGTTTTTGGGCATGTAAACATTAGATTTCTAATCTTGTGGACATTTGATATGCCAGACCTCTCTCTTGGGCCTCGTTCTTGTCTCGGTCTAGTTCTCGTGTCGTCAGTCGTCTATTTCTTTTATTTTATTTTGATTGTTGTCTGAGACAGGTTGGTTGTAATATAAACAGAGAGGTCATGCCGAAATTTTTAATATTTTGATTTTTTTGTTTTTGAAAATCCGTATTTTTATTTAGTTTAATTTAAAGTAGAAGTAGGGACGTTTCAGATTTCCTCCTCCGGGTATCACAAGTCCCCCCCTCAAAAGTCGAACTGAGGTCAAAGACTCAAAGTTCGTTATTCTTATTCTGAGATGACCCCAAGAGAATGCTTAGCTGAAGTGCCCCGTGTTGGAGAACGGTGATCAGATCAATCAGAATTGATACCCGGTGCAGCGGAAGTTTAAAAATTTTATATGGAACGATTCCATAATGGGTATCAAAACTTTACGATTAAATTGTGTGTGTAAAAATTAAATAACAATTATAAATTTTTACCTCCAATCTCGAATCGAGATTATGGACACCAACAGATTGCTCTGCTCTTGTTGTATATCCCTGGAACTGATGGACGAACTGTTCTTCAATCAGGTCCACGAACAGAGATTTAATCCCTCTGATAGATTGCACTAGAAAATCTATCAGAAGTTTCTACGAAGAGAATTAACGAATTTGATCCGTTAAACCAGACTGTAATTCAAAATTCACAGGCTGGATTTTTCCCGAGCAGAGGGAAGGGGGGCGGCCACTATTTGAGAGAAAAATAGGGTTTTCGAAAATTATGACCTTCTGTTGTGTAATTTCTGTACTGCAATAACTTATTTATAATGTGGGATGCTAACAGCTTAGGGCCCATTAGTCATAAGTTCAAGCCTGACAAGCAAAGCCCGCATGTTCAGAAATTAATATAAAATTCATCGTGACTCTGATTGATAAACCGATTTTACCAATGTTCACAGAAACCATTTCTGCACCTTTTAAAGTCAAGATAAATTTTTCTGAATCCGAATTCAGTGATTTCCAAAAATGCCCATCCCTATGTCATTTTAGGAAATCTTACTTCTCTACTCTTAAATAAGAAGTCCCACTTCTTTGTTCATTAAATTTAACTATTTAAATTTAACTATCTCAACGGGGATTAAAAATCCATTACTCTGTGTGACCCTCAATGGTTCAGGGATACAACTAGCCGTGGGCTCACAACTCCTTGTGACTCGGAACAACAATTTCCGACTTGCCCATCGAATCATGGTAAGAGCGCCTAGCAACATCGCCCCATGATTCCCTAGGTATCACTGATAGTGCCTGCAAGAACCATTAGATTTTGGTTAGCGTACAGTACGGTCCCTTCATCCATATATCCCGATCGAATCAACAACCATTGGTAATCGAGAGTCGTTCGAGATTCGATAACTATGCAATACATCTTGAAGATCAAATAGTGACATCGCATGTGCTACTAAGAAACCATTTCTTAAAACACATCATGTACTCTGGCCAGAGATTCGCCACACTAATATCTCCTCAGATCGCATAGGATATCCACACTCGCAAGTATGTGGTGAATCCTTGACAACAAAGCATCGACTCCTATATGTGTTGTAACTGTACCCAATCCTGACACCTGATGACCCCAATAGAGTTGGTAAACGAGTCAAAGCACAGTACTAGCATATAGAGTCTCAATGATGTTTCAAGTAGTAAGGACTAATGGTGTACAACCAAAACCGCGGACTTCATCCACTCGATAAGTGATAACCACTTGGAAAGTCCGGATAGGGTAGTTCGATCATTCATCATATGAATATCCATTTGCATGCTTTGAACATCTCTATGTTCCTTACCAATGAAACGTGGTACTCGGCATCACAAATGCTAGTCTCAATCTCGAGCGATCCTTATCCTTATTATCGGACGGCTCAATCGACTAGGAACAGTTTAGAATATACAGTGACTATAAGATGTGTTTCATGATAGCCATCCCCATGTGCTACCACATCTTACATACACTATAGTATATTCAAGGTCTTTATAAAAACAACAATAGTATATCACAATATAACAATATGAAGAAAGATAAAGTCATTGCCATTAATAAAAGTGAATTATATTAAACAAAAGATTGTTTATTCAAAGAGTCATCAAAGCCCTTAGCCACAAGTTGGCTCATCGGGCACCCACTCTTTCAATCTCCCACTTGCCCTAAAGCCAACTAGTCATACTAAGTAGACCCATTGCTTCGCGATGTTTGTCAAATAATGGTCCTGGCAAGGGCTTAGTAAGTGGATCAGCTATATTGTCTGCAGAGGCCACTCTTTCGATAGTGATGTCTCCTCTTTCCACAATCTCCTGGATGATGTGGTATTTTCTCAGTACGTGTTTGGATCTTTGATGAGACCTTGGTTCCTTTGCCTGAGCAACGGCACCCGTGTTGTCACAGTACACCGGGACTGGACCAAAAACTTCAGGAATGACGCCCAACTCTTGGACGAAATTCCTCATCCAAACGGCCTCTTTAGCAGCAGCTGATGCTGCAGTGTATTCTGCCTCAGTGGTGGAATCCGCCGTGGTGTCCTGCTTGGAACTCTTCCAAGAGACAGCACCGCCATTGAGCATGAACACAAATCCAGAGGTTGACTTCGAGTCATCCACGTCACTTTGGAAGCTAGAGTCGGTATAGCCTTCTAATTTTAGTTCTCTTCCTCCATATACCATGAACATATTCTTAGTCCTTCATAAGTACTTAAGAATGTCCTTCACGGCTTTCCAATGCATTTGACCGGGATTAGCTTGATATCTGCTCGTGACACTCAGAGCAAATGCTACATCCGGTCTGGTAGAAATCATTCCATACATGATACTACCTATGGCTGACGCATATGGTACATGTGTCATTTTCTCTATCTCTTCATCAGTCTTGGGACACATAGACTTGGATAGAGAAACTCCATGACACATGGGTAGATGTCCTCTCTTGGACCCATCCATTGAAAACCGTTTCAATATGGTGTCGATGTAGGTTGATTGAGTGAGTCCTATCATTCTCTTAGATCTATCTCTATAGATCTGTATCCCTAGAATATAGGATGCCTCACCCAAATCCTTCATCGAGAATCTACCTGATAACCATATCTTTGTTGACTGCAACATCCCTACGTCATTCCCAATGAGTAGGATGTCATCAACATAAAGTACTAAGAATGTCACAGCATCCTTAACTACTTTCTTGTACACGCATGGTTCCCCCGGGTTCTTGATGAAACCAAAATCCTTTATTGTTTCATCAAATTTCTGGTTCCAACTTCTTGATGCTTGTTTTAGACCATAGATTGATCTCTGAAGCTTGCATACCTTATGCTCGCTTCCCATGGATGTGTATCCCTCAGGCTGCGTCATATAGATTTCTTCCTTAATGTCTCCATTAAGAAAAGCAGTCTTCACATCCATTTGCCATATCTCATAGTCATACCAAGCAGCTATGGCAATAAGGATTCTTATGGACTTGAACATTGCAACTGGTGAAAAAGTTTCATCATAGTCAACTCCTTGTCTTTGAGTATAACCTTTCGCCACCAATCGCGCCTTGTAGGTCAATACCTTACCATCAGGCCCAAGCTTTCTCTTGTAGATCCATTTACACCCTATTGGAACAATTCCATCGGGAGGATCTACTAAAGACCAAACTTGGTTTGTATGCATCAAATCTATTTCCGACTGCATAGCTTCAAGCCATAAATTTGAATCCGCATCAGAAATTGCTTCCTTGAAGTTTCTTGGATCACATCCAACATCGGGTTCATCTTGATCCCCTTCAAAAAGAAGACCATATCAAATAGGAGGTCTAGAAGTCCTCTCGGATCTTCTAGGTATAGGCGTGTCTATCAATGGTTCCTGAGGTGTAGGATCGTTATTTTGTATTTCTGGTTCTTCTCGAATTTCTTCGAGTTCCATCATCTCGCCTTTCTTATCCAATAAGAACTCCTTCTCCAAGAAGGTCATTCCTTGAAACAAACACCTTTGTTTCAGCAGGATGATAGAAATAATATCCGATTGAATTCTTCGGATACCCTACAAAATAACATAAGGTGGATCGACTATCCAACGTATCTCCCACTGTCTGCTTCACGTAAGCAGGACATCCCCAAATCCTCAAGTACGAATACTTAGGAGCTTTGCCATTCCATAACTCGTATGGTGTTTTGTCCACTGCTTTAGTGTGGACGTTGTTCAACAACAATACCGCCGTTTCAAGCGCATAGCCCCAAAACGAAGGTGGAAGCTCAGTGAAGCTCATCATGGATCGAACCATGTCCAACAAAGTTTGATTACGACGCTCCGATACACCATTCAGCTGAGGTGTCATAGGAGGAGTCCACTGAGAGAGAATCCCATTCTCTTTCAGATAGTCCAAAAACTCGGTACTCAAGTATTCTCCACCTCGATCTGATCGAAGTGCTTTAATACTTTTACCTAGCTTGTTTTCTACTTCAGCCATGAATTCTTTGAACTTTTCAAATGCTTCAGACTTATATTTCATTAAATATAAATACCCATACCTAGAATAATCATCAGTAAAGGTAATGAAGTAGGTGTGGCCATATTGAGTACCAACTCTAAATGGACCACAAACATCTGTATGGATCAAATCCAACAGATTTTGACTACGCTCAGGTTTCCCCTTAAAGGAGATTTAGTCATTTTTCCTTTCAGGCAGGATTCACAAGTAGGTAGAGAGTTAATATCAGACATATCAAACATGCCCTCTCCCACTAGCTTGTTCATCCTCCTTGAGGAAATATGACCTAACCTAGCATGCCAAAGGTTTGCCGGGTTTTGACTATCGATTTTTCTTTTGTTTGTTGTTTCCGATTTATCAACATAATTTATTGGAACGTCTTTTAGTTTTAAGTTATATAGATCGTTTTCAAGTTGTCCATTTCCAATCAAACATTCATTCTTGTAAATATTGCAAATTCCATTCACAAAATTGCAAGAATAACCATCTCTATCAAGCATAGAAACAGAAATAATGTTTTTAATAAAATTTGGAACAAATAAAATATCTCTCAAAAGTAACTTAAAACCGTTCTGCAAAATTAAATAAATATCTCCCACAGCTTTAGCTTCAACTCTGGAACCATTTCCGAGCCTCAGCTGGGTCTCACCCATTCTAAGCCTGCGACTTCTTGTCATCACCTGCAAATCATTGCAAATGTGAGATCCACATCCGGTATCCAATACCCAAGAAGTAGTATTAAGTGAAACATTTATTTCAATATAGAACATACCCTTCGTAGTTCGCAACTGCTCAAGATATTCCTTGCAGTTACGCTTCCAATGACCAGGCTTCTTGCAGTAATGGCAAACATCCTTGGACTTTTCCATGTTTGAAGCCTTTGTCTTGTACTTCTTCTCGGGTTCGATTTTCTTGGGTGGGGCAGAACGTTTCTTACCCTTTGTACTTGGCCCCTTCTTAGCAGAAGAAGAGGAGCCCACCAAGAAAGCCGGTTTATCCTTCTTTAAAGTGGATTCATATGTCACAAGCATATTGACCATCTCTTCAAGGGAGGCCTCTATCTTGTTCATATTGAAATTCACCACAAATCCGTCAAACGAAGAAGGAAGAGATAGAAGTAGTAAGTCCACGTTGAGTTCATGCTCCAACACCAAATCAAGCGTTACCAACTTCTGTATGAGCCAAATCACTCGTACCCCATGATCCCGGACCGAAGTCCCTTCACGCATGCGACACGTCATTAGCTCTTTTACAGTAGCGAACCTTTCAGCTCTCGATTGAGCCCCAAAAAGTTCCTTGAGTTGTACGTGAATGTCAGCAGCATTCATGGTGTCCTCAAATCGCCTCTGGAGTTCATCAGACATCGAGGCTTGCATATAGCATTTGGCCTTGATATCATGGTCCCACCATGTATCAAGTTTGGCTAACTCTTCTGGACTTATGTCAGCTGGTGCTTCCTTCGGAGGAGATTTTTCTAACACGTAGAGCATCTTCTCCGAAGTCAAGACAATCTTCAACTTACGGAACCATTTCGTATAGTTTGCGCCAGTCAATTTATTTTGTTCGAGGATCGAGAAAAGTGGATTACGCGAATTCATCTTTATGAAATACTGAAAAGAAACAGACAAATATCAGTGATTGTTTAATTAATTTACTAAGACGTAAATAGGCGAAATTTATTTTATGAATCTCACTCCCACTATTTTAACGATTTCACTACCCTCTAGTGAAAACGGGAAACTGTTTTCCTTAGTGAGAACATGGAGTCCAATTGACAAACTATGGTCCCGAATAATATCAGCCAACCATAATTTTCAAAAGGTAGAGCCCAATTGCTTCCAAAGCAACCTCCACGTTTTTACCTTATGTCCAATAAGGGCCCAATAATATGACGCCGTTTATTGTGACATGTCAAGATGACCCATCAATATTAAGTTGTGATGGACGGTCGCCATGTGGATCCCCCAATAATATGAGCCGATCCCATGAGAGTTCCACCCAACTTACAACATGTGTCGATCCAATGTACAGCTTTACGAAAAAACAGGCCCCCCCAATAATATGAGCCGGACCGTATCCGCGGGTAGCATCTCATACATTGATCGTTGATGAAAGGTAGGAACATTTAAACAAATTTAAATTTCCTTTATTTATCTTGATATCAATTTTAAATCATATTTAAAATGTGGGATTTTAATTTTTAAAATTTGTCTCATCATTTTTAAAATTTTGTATGCTTGCCGGATTCACACAATTTTGTCTAAAACATGCATACAACAATAATATCACATATTATATAGGATGATCGATTCCATTTCTAATCGACCCGTGGTTGCCAATCACGAGTCTTAGTCCAATCCTAGGTAATATGCAGTATGCAATGCAATCCTATTACAATGAGCTTCCAATTTACATTTTTTCTGTCTTTATTGTCTGCTGGGCCCACCTCCGTCTTCAAATCTTCATCTCCCACTAAATCTAATGTATTTACAATAAATAACAATAACAAGTAGGGGATACATTTTTAAGGGGTGGGAACGGGCCATAAACCAAGCCCACTTTTATTACATATGACAATTTATATTGGGCCATAAACCAGGCCCATTAATAAATCCAACAACAATAAAAATAAATGTAAATTCCTAACATACACCTACAAAATTGGTCATGGCAATCGATCATCCTTATCCAATAACATTTAATTCAAAATTAATTTATTGGATAACATGTAATGTTAATTTAAATTTAAAAGAATAAAATCATATTCCATATATAAAATCTTATTTTACATACAAAATCATATTTTATCTTTTTATCAAATAAAATCATATTTTATCTATAAAATCTAATTTTATACATAAAATCATATTTTACTCAATATATCCATAAGATCATATCTTATCATCAATTGTACCAAAAATAATTAATTTCATAAAATCTGATTTAACGGATAAAATATTTAAATTTTCCAAAAATTCAAATTTATCCAAAAATCAATTTTAAAATTTTCGGACTCGAACAATTCGATCCGATGCCTCGTGGACCAATCAAAAATAATTTTCGATCGGACCAAAAATAGAATTTTAACATATTAAAATTTAATTTTAAAATTAAAAAATTAATTTTTTTTTTCTCGCGGGCCGCCCGGGACACTCCCGGGCTGCCCGGTTGCCCCTGGGCAGCGACGATCGCTGCCCTGCGCAGCGCCCAGCGCTGCCCTGGGCAGCGCCGTGCGCAGCACCTAGCGCTGCGCTGGGCAGCGACTCTCGCTGCCCCCCGGGCAGCGATCCAATCGCTGCCCGTGTTTTTGCCCGAAAAATTTTTAATTTTAAAAAAAAAATTTATTTTGTTTCAAAAACCGAGGCTTAAAATTTTTTTGTACAATCGATTAATTTAATCGCTTGATCTGAGCAACCTGGCTCTGATACCACTGTTGGAGAACGGTGATCAGATCAATCAGAATTGATACCCGGTGCAGCGGAAGTTTAAAAATTTTATATGGAACGATTCCATAATGGGTATCAAAACTTTACGATTAAATTGTGTGCGTAAAAATTAAATAACAATTATAAATTTTTACCTCCAATCTCGAATCGAGATTATGGACACCAACAGATTGCTCTGCTCTTGTTGTATATCCCTGGAACTGATGGACGAACTGTTCTTCAATCAGGTCCACGAACAGAGATTTAATCCCTCTGATAGATTGCACTAGAAAATCTATCAGAAGTTTCTACGAAGAGAATTAACGAATTTGATCCGTTAAACCAGACTGTAATTCAAAATTCACAGGCTGGATTTTTCCCGAGCAGAGGGAAGGGGGGCGGTCACTATTTGAGAGAAAAATAGGGTTTTCGAAAATTGTGACCTTCTGTTGTGTAATTTCTGTACTGCAATAACTTATTTATAATGTGGGCTGCTAACAGCTTAAGGCCCATTAGTAATAAGTTCAAGTCTGACAAGCAAAGCCCGCATGTTCAGAAATTAATATAAAATTTATCGTGACTCTGATTGATAAACCGATTTTACCAATGTTCACAGAAACCATTTCTGCACCTTTTAAAGTCAAGATAAATTTTTCTGAATCCGAATTCAGTGATTTCCAAAAATGCCCATCCCTATGTCATTTTAGAAAATCTTACTTCTCTACTCTTAAATAAGAAGTCCCACTTCTTTGTTCATTAAATTTAACTCTTTAAATTTAACTATCTCAACGGGGATTAAAAATCCATTACTCTGTGTGACCCTCAATGTTCAGGGATACAACTAGCCGTGGGCTCACAACTCCTTGTGACTCGGAACAACAATTTCCGACTTGCCTATCGAATCATGGTAAGAGCGCCTAGCAACATCGCCCCATGATTCCCTAGGTATCACTGATAGTGCCTGCAAGAACCAATAGATTTTGGTTAGCGTACAGTACGGTCCCTTCATCCATATATCCCGATCGAATCAACAACCATTGGTAAATCGAGAGTCGTTCGAGATTCGATAACTATGCAATACATCTTGAAGATCAAATAGTGACATCGCATGTGCTACTAAGAAACCATTTCTTAAAACACATCATGTACTCTGGCCAGAGATTCGTCACACTAATATCTCCTCAGATCGCATAGGATATCCACACTCGCAAGTATGTGGTGAATCCTTGACAACAAAGCATCGACTCCTATATGTGTTGTAACTGTACCCAATCCCGACACCTGATGACCCCAATAGAGTCGGTAAACGAGTCAAAGCACAGTACTAGCATATAGAGTCTCAATGATGTTTCAAGTAGTAAGGACTAATGGTGTACAACCAAAACCGCGGACTTCATCCACTCGATAAGTGATAACCACTTGGAAAGTCCGGATAGGGTAGTTCGATCATTCATCATATGAATATCCATTTGCATGATTTGAACATCTCTATGTTCCTTACCAATGAAACGTGGTACTCGGCATCGCAAATGCTAGTCTCAATCTCGAGCGATCCTTATCCTTATTATCGGACGGCTCAATCGACTAGGAACAGTTTAGAATATACAGTGACTATAAAATGTGTTTCATGATAGTCATCCCCATGTGCTACCACATCTTACATACACTATAGTATATTCAAGGTCTTTATCAAAACAACAATAGTATATCACAATATAACAATATGAAGAAAGATAAAGTCATTGCCATTAATAAAAGTGTAAATTATATTAAACAAAAGATTGTTTATTCAAAGAGTCATCAAAGCCCTTAGCCACAAGTTGGTTCATCGGGCACCCACTCTTTCACCCCGTCGAGCCCAGTCGTCATTTTGACAAGTACTATGTAACGGTAACTTTTCAAATTCCAGAGAATCTGAGCCGTACACCTGTCTACATTCAACGGTCCGATTTGACCCGAGCTTTCTATAAATAGCCCCTTACTGTAAAAAAATTTCATTTTAACTATCACCACTTCTTGCTTTTGTGAATTGTCTCTTAACTTCCTTTTATCTCAAGTTTCCGAGCTTCCTAAGTAAGTAAATATCTTTCATTGCCACTTATTCCCGAGCTCACTGTGGAAGCTCAGAAGAAGTGTTCCATGAGGTGGATCAATTCGATTCCCTCGCTCTTACTCCAGCAGGAGAGCCTAAAGGCAAGGATCCTGCTGCTTCCACTACCTCGGCTCGGGATTATTCCCTGGGTGATGACCCCGAGGCACCTGCGGTGCCATGGTATGTGTTGTACCCTTCCGAGTTAGATGCTTCGGATGAGGACAAAATAAGAGCTCTATCCCATGGCCCTGATGATTACGAATTCATCATTCCTGACCTCGACGACCGAGCAAACAACCCTCCGTGGGATATTATACATTTTATGTAGATCAGTTAGAGGGAGGTCTTAGGTTTCCCCTCCCCCCCTTTTTTTCCAACAGCTCATTAGATACTACGAGCTACACTTAGGGCAGTTCACCCCTAATTCTTTCCGAACTCTTTGTAGTTTTGTAGTTATTTTTAGGACTCTAGGTTTTGAGGTCAATTGTTTCACCATTTGCAATTTTCTGCTCCCTAAGCGTTCTGAGGAGGGCCCTTTTTAATTTTTCCTGTCGTCCCAATTGCAAGTTTTTCAAGGGCTCTCCTAGTTCAAACAAGAACTGGAAGAATAATTTCTTTTGTGTCCTTCCTTCCGAGGACTGGGATATATGCCAGGTCTGGAGAGAGGCTCTACCCCTTTTGCCTGTTCCCGTCCCGGGCTTTCGACAAGGGGAATTGTTCACTGGAGCCCAAAGGGTTGTAGGGGGAAGGTGCTTTGATACCGCATCCCTCCTGGCGGAGGATTTACTCTGCCACCATGGGCTCAGCTCGGCCGATGTTTCGGTTCGAGGAAACTTAGGTATGGCCCTTCCCCCGCCCTTGCTCCAATTTATTAGCAATTTTAGTATCATTATTTCCTGAACTGACCTTCCTTCTTTCTTGTATAGAAAAAAGAGTCATGGATGCTGCCATGAAAAGAATGCTGGAAAAGAAGAAAACGGCTGCCCAGGCTGGGGGCAAGATTGAAGGGAGCTCAGCCAAATCTAAGGCCCCTTCGCCTCGGGCTGCTAGCAAGTCCGAGCCTTCTACGACTCATTCCAAGGGCTCGAAAAGGCGGGCAACGTCAAGCCCTCACCCTGAGGTGGTGGAGCTGGACTCCGGGAAGTCTTCTATTCCTGAGGTAGTACCCCTCCGTCAGTTCAGGGCGGAGAAACCTCAGACTCCCGTGGTCCGGTGCATGACCAATTTCTTTGAGATGTACCATGATGCCTTGCGTATCGTGGGGGTCGGGCCATGCGGGACATGCTCTCTCAGGCTGATGCTGAGTTTGTGAAGGGACTTGGATGGGCCGAGCTGTTGCAACACTCCAACACTGCCTCAGTTGAGGTAAACTATTTTTTATTCCCTTCTTGTTTAGCACCTTTCTTTCATTCATCTCATTACCATAATTATCTTATTATTTTCATGTCAGGCCGCCACCCTGAACGCCGAGGTGTCCCTCCGAGGTTCCATTGCTCGGAAGCAACTTTCTAAGGATACCCGAAGTTATGAAGCTCATGTTGCTGAGCTTAATCAGGAAGAGGAGAACGTAAAGCTTGCTCATGGAAGGGAGGTGGCCAATCTCCAAGACCAAATGGAAGAGATGCGGATGGGCTTCCAAGCTGATAAGCTGAAGCAACAAAATGATCTCCGGGTTTCGGAGGTTCAAAAGGAAGCTCTTCGGAGTGAACTTAAGGGGTCCCAGTATCAACTTGCTCAGGACCTTCAAGAACTGGAAGAGTCCCGAGCTGAGCTGTCCAAGGGAGCTGGGGGCTTCAAGAAGGCATTCCTGAAGTCCGATGAATTTATGGATGAGGTAGCTTCCCAAGCCTATGGCTACCTATCCAAAGGGTTTGAGGGCTGTACCCAGCAGTTCAGGGCAGTAGGTTATCCTCCTGAAGGGGACCCTGTGGATTTTCTGGAGGGGGGGGGGGGGGGGAGGGGGGGGGGGGGAGAATGAGCATTGATTTCTGTTATGATGGATGTAAACGTTTAACTTTTTGCTTTATTATGCAAACTAATTTGATACATTGTTTATTTATTGTTATCATAATTTAAGCTGACCTCCTTAATATCCAAAGATGAGCTGAGCTGAGCTGCCCGAGGGGAGTAAGATAAACATAAAAAATAACACTAACACCCGAAGGTGTGAGCTGAGCTGATCCCGTCAAGGGGAGCATAATAAACACAAAATAATATCAACACCCGAAGGTGAGCTGAGCTCTTAAAGGGAAGCATAATAAACACAAAATAATATCAACACCCGAGGGTGAGCTGAGCTCCTCAAGGGAAACAAAATAATATCAATACCCGAAGGTGAGCTGAGCTCCTCAAGAAAAGCGTAATAAACACGAAATAATATCAACACCCGAAAGTGAGCTGAGCTACTCAAGGGAAACAATAATATCAACACCTGAAGGTGAGCTGAGCTCCTCAAGGGAAACAAAATAATATCAACACCCGAAGGTGAGCTGAGCTCCTCAAGGGAAGCATAATAAATATCTGCAAGGTCGTATATGTTCTTAGAACGCCACGGTCAGAGCGGCCGAGCTGAGCTTAGATGGCTGAGCTGAGCTCCCAAGTTTCCGAGCCGAGCTCTCATGCTGAGCTGGCGAATTCTTCTAGGAACTTTAGCCGAGCTCCCGACCTGACCTGCCTTATAAGCCCCGAGAGATTAAATGGGCTCCCGAGCTCCCCACCTGACCTGCCCTTGTTTCGAACTTACCTTGATGAGCCTTGTTTAAGTATGAATTGTGTTGATATACCAGTACTAGATGTGCTCCCGTTAAAATGAATGTGTTTGATTGAGCTAAGACCAGAGGTCAAAGCCATGTTGTTAGGTAGTCAGCTGAACCAAAGTTAGGGGTTTAAGAGGCGTGACCAAGGTGATAAACTGAACCAAAGTCAGGGGCATAAGAGGCGTGACCAAGGTGATGAGCTGAACCAAAGTCAGGGGCATAAGAGGCGTGACCACGGTGATGAGCTGAACCAAAGTCAGGGGCCTAAGAGGCGTGACCAAGGTGATGAACTGAACCAAATTCAGGGGCCTAAGAGGCGTGACCAAGGTGATGAGGTGAACCAAAGTCAGGGGCATAAGAGGCGTGACCAAGGTGATGAACTAAACCAAAGTCAGGGGCCTAAGAGGCGTGACCAAGGTGATGAGCTGAACCAAAGTCAATGGCCTAAGAGGCGTGACCACGGTGATGAACTGAACCAAAGTCAGGGGCCTAAGAGGCGTGACCAAGGTGATGAGGTGAACCAAAGTCAGGGGCCTAAGAGGCGTGACCAAGGTGATGAGCTGAACCAAAGTCAGGGGCATAAGAGGCGTGATCAAAGTGATGAACTGAACCAAAGTCAGGGGCCTAAGAGGCGTGACCAAGGTGATGAACAGGGACCTAAGAGGCGTGACCAAGGTGATGAGCTGAACCAAAGTCAGGGGCCTAAGGGGCGTGACCAAGGTGATGAACTGAACTAAGCTGATCTACAGTCATGTCCGCCACATTTCCTACTCCTCCTCCTCTTCCTCTTCCCCTTCCTGACATATCTACGCCTTAGCTTAAGATTTCCCACAGACGGCGCCAATTGATCTACCTCAATAAAGTGACCTCCTTGGATGAGCTGAAGAAACTCCTCCAACAAAAGATGAACTGCTGCTGGTCTGAAACCACGAACAAGAGTATTAAGGGGGCCGAAAGGTGTTCCGGCGTATCCCCTCCGACGCTTAAGTCAGATGCTAGGATAGCAAAATATAGAGAGTGGTGTGTGCACACGAGTGAAAAATTAGGATCCAAACAATGAAAATAAACCTGGTATTTATAGGGGAGGGTTCCGGATCTTATGCTTAACTTCTTAATCAAGAACCTGAGAATCCCGGGATCACAATCCCGAACATATAGGCAGAGATCTCGTCTGGATCTCCTTCGATAAAGGAACTATTGATCTGTACATCTTATCTGAGCTGAACTGTAATCACTAGGACTCTATATTGCTGCTCTCCCTGGAGTCATATGGAAAGAGGTGAATGAGTTATTGCTGAACCCTTGAACTCACTTTAAACACTGATCCTAACAACCCCAGCTAGCTCACCAAGATTGCCGAACCAATCTACCAAGCTAAATCCCTACTGACATCAGGGCCGAGCTGAGCTCCTAAACTCCCGAACTGAGCTCCCGACCCGAGCTGGTAATTATGGTGGGGGAGCTTGGCCGAGCTCCCGAGCTCCCGACCCGAGCTGGTAATTATAGTGGGGGAGCTTGGCCGAGCTCCCGAGCTGGTCCTAGTTGATTAGGGACGAACTTTTATCTAAGGATCATCGAGGAGCTGAGGTGATTTCCTCATCCGGGTATCAGATATCATTATCGTATGAACTTGATCTTCATCTTAATCGACGTGAAATCCTACTACATTACATAAATATGAAAGAGATTGATATAAAATTTATGGAGTCCTTTCTCTAATCGTGCATTTGATATATTTGAAATCATTTCCTAAAAAAAAAACGCATTTGAATTTATTTCCTCCAAAGGGGAGATAAAGATCACGTCTAGAGTATTTGAAATTCATAAATACAATTATTAGAAAGCGACATATTTCAAATAGACCCAACATAAATCCATCTACTAATTAGCGGTCATTCATTCAATGCTAACATGATAAATAAGATCCAAATTCCAATTATCCAAAACTTTTTTTTTAATCTGCCATGTAAACACTTGCATGTTGTCACGATTGACTTTTCATTTCATGTACATCCCATAATAAATTCATTGATTGAAATGTTATTTCCAATGCTCTTTCCACGAACAGTACACCATTGAACAAATCCAGCCAAGATGAGAAATACACACAAAAACACAAGCCAATGAAAACGTGCATATATGAAACAGGGGAAGGAAACATGAATTCAAGATTGAACAAAATGCCAAAAAAAAAAAAAAAAACCCAAACTAAATTCAAAAGACATACAATTAAGGAACGATCTTGTAAGCCTTCACTTTGTCGATCCAATAAACGAACGAGTTCTTGGAGTTCCTGAATCCCAAGAAACCATGCTCTTTGCTCTTGTTCATAGTATCCAACAAACACTCACCCCCAAGAACAATATCACTCAGCCACCATTTCCCCACATCTCCCAACTTTGTCTCCGTCAATCCATTCTCTCCCACGATCTCATCCCAAACAGATTCCTTATCCTTCATCAACTCCTCTAATTTCACCTTCTCACCACCCTCCTCGAATTCGACAAATTCGACATCGAATTGCTCCGCCAACACTTTCCAAAAGCTCTTCCACTTGAAAACATCACCATTACTCACATTGAAAGCCTCATTCTTGGCATAAGAATCCACCGCCGCCCATATATGATGCTCGGCTATCAAATCCGCATCGGAGCAATCAGAGTATCCATCCCAAGCAGCCTTAGACCCCGGGAAACGCAATGCCACCCCTTGATGCTTACAGATTGCGGCGTAAACACAAAGGGTTCCCACCAAATTCATCAGACTATACGGGGAAAACCCGAATATGTTCCCGGGACGATGCACGGACCATGTCAAGCCTTCCTTCTTCTCCGCCTCTTGGAACAGAATGTCCTCGAGTGTGTAGTAGAAGTTTATGTGATCCAGACGGGGCAAACTCTCTTCGAAAGGAGAGTCGTGGATTTGTATCTTCCCGAGTGACTCGAAGGGACCCGTGTAATGCTTCCGCCCAGTTTGTAGGCTGATGTGTTTCAAATCAGGGGAATTGGGTATCACCACATCGAGAACATTTGTCAGCATTTTGCCGTTGGCTTCGCAGTTTTGGGCTTCGGAAGGGCGATTGGCCCAGGTGACGTAGAACAGGTGGGTGACGTCGGTGAGAGGGGAGAGCTTCTCCCGGACGTCATCGGCGTCGGAGATGTCGCAGCTGACGTAGTTGACGGGGTTGTCTTCGCTCCAGGCGGGGCGAGGGCGGCGGGAGACGCCGTAGACTTTCCAGGGGCCGCCGGGAGTGTCGGAGAGAGGCAAGATCTCCGCCAAGCTGTTGCCCACGATGCCTGTGACGCCGATTATCAGTGCCACGCTCTCGTGCTTGGGAGGTGTCTCATCTTCTTCGAATTTTTTCTGTTTCAAGTAGGAATATCAAATTGAGTAGACACAAAATAATGAAGAAGATTACGTACCTTTGCAGCGCCGATTGCTCCGGCCCACCACCAGCTCATTCTGATGAAAAAGGGTGGAAGTTTTTGTGAAGGAAAGATGGGTGATTATTGATGCTCACGCAGCTGAAGAAGGCATGAGAGTTGAATTTGGGGTATTTATTTGGTGAAAAAATGTACAGCTGCAATCTCTAAGACGTGGCAAACTATTTTTGTCTTAAACTGATCATTTCGATATGTATATCACGTTGCCACATTTTTTCTAATAACATAACTCGACACGTGTTCAGATTCTTGTTTATTTCTTTTTTTCTCAAAAAAATAAAAATAAATGTTCTTTCTTTTTATATTATATATACTAATCATTTGCCACACGCGTTACGTGTGTAACACACGTATTTTTAAATTTTATTTTTAAATATTTGATTTTTTAAAATATACATATATATATAAAATAAATGAAATATAAAAATTTAAAAATTAAGAATCAAATATAACATGTAGTGGAGAAATTGGGGGAGAAAATGGGTAAAAGTGGCTTAGAGATAATTCAGTCATAACACATAAAAGACCAAATAATTATTTTAAAACATGAAGCTATTATAATATAAAAAGATATATATGAGTCGGGTCCTTTTAACTAACATTTTGAATTGATCTCAAGTTTATCTTTTATTGAGAAAGATTTATGTCACAAGTAAAATATTCTTTTTAAATTTCTTTTTATTATATGAACCGAGTGTTTTAAATTATTATCAATTCATCACAGATCAATCTCAAATTTATTTTTTATTGGGAGGGGTTTGTCACTGCAATGCAAGTGGACCGCAATATGGAGAATATTCACAGTAGAATCGAATGCACAATTTTTTTTTTTTTTTATTAATACCTTTGGCTGATTTTTTAGAATTCCATATTCATATATATATATTTTTTGGAAATATCCCATTATTCAATTTTATTTAAAATTAGTTTCATTAATAATGATTCACGCAACATATTATTATCATATATTGTCAAACGAGTACTCTTGTCCTAGTCAAATACATTATTTTTTTTTAAATTGGACACTTCTAGAGTTCCACCCACCTCAATAATGTTTTCACGCAACATATTATCACATATTGTTTGATGATTGGCATTTTAATCATATGTGTGTTATCTTTTAAATTTTAAAATGTGATATTGCGTTAGAATATAATATGAAAAAAACAATATTTTTAGGAATAAATTTAAATTATAAGTAGTGATTATTTTCAAATATGTTAATAATTCCATTAAAAAAGACAAATTCTCGATAAATCCCCAAGAGTAAACTTAAATGATTTCTCAGTCCTTGTGTAAGAGATTTTGTGTTCAAGCTCCCTGACAAATGCCTGCAATATGTTTGAACTCCCTATTTGTGACCAATTGACCAAACTACCCCCAATTTATTTGATAACCCCACAATACTCTTTCTTCAATTTTGAAATACTTAATATTATCAGACGTTTATTTTCCTCCCTAATCAACCGATTCTTCTTCGACGACAGAAATCACTGATCTTTAGCGACAATCTTCTTAGTCCTGATGATGGCATCGATGACGAGGAGAGGCAAACATTCGAAAGAAAAGTCAGGTTCAGGCACTTCTAAAAGTGAGGAAGGAAAAGAAATCGCCGAATATGATGATGAAGAAGAAGAAATAAAAAACAGGTTAAACATGTATTCTATTATTGAAATCGACCACAATATATTATTTTTCACGAGTAACCCATAATTTTAGCGTTTTGATGAATAATTTTTGTCTCATTTCTTAAAATCTTTGATAGTTTCGTTTTGTTAAAATTTTTTAGGGTTTTGTTGTCAAACGTGTTTCTACTTTTATTTTTTTACATAATTTGTTATGTTTTGATTGATATTTTTGTCGAAAAATTGGACTTATTATTCTGAATTTCGTATTTATTTGTTATAGTTCTTCATGATATATATTTTATCCCCAATTGTTAGGGTTTTGTTCTTGAAAATGTTTGTTAAAGTATATCTTGGTTTAGAACATCAATATTTCTAAATGAATGACATTTTGTTATGAAATTTGACTGTTTTGTTGTTGTGAATTTATATTGGATAGTTTTATATAGCTAATTTGACAAATGACCAGTTTTTGTAAATATATTATAAATTGTTCCCAAATATGATTGGGTTGTTCTTTACCATTCCATATTTTATTCTTTGATTTGATAATTATAATATTTTGTACAAATTTTTAAATATTAGAAATGGCCGATGAAGAGGAAATAAGGGATGATGTTGAGTTGATGAATAGTGGAAATGTAATATTTATACGATGTTCCCCTGCTTATTGTAAAAAAATCATGGAAGAGTTGAAGCCAATTTTTTAGAATGTCGAGTGCAGCTCATGCAAGAGAATAAAGCACCTGCAAACAAAAGAAGAACACAATTTCAGATTTCATAAATAAATTTAACAAGAAATAAAAATATTGGCTCAAGAAAATACTTATCCTAATATTAACTAACAGTCACCGGAAACGGCGCCAAAAATTTGACCAAATTTTTTCGGTTATGACTAGCAAGTATACTATGTCAAGTAATAGTAAATGGACGACGAGTCCAAGTATCGATTCCACAGAGACTATAGTTAATGCTCAAGATTTAATTATTTTACCTAATCTAGATAGAATAATAAAAGGAGTGTGATGAGTTGAATAAAAATTCAATTAAACTAAGACAATAAAGAAAGCTTAAACTATCTAACAACTAGAGCTCAAGGATAATTCAAATTAAAACGAGACAATCAAGATACACGAAAGTATCGAGCTAATTTATGCATCCACGTGGCACAGAATGAAAATCATGTTTATTCCAATCACGATGAATTTTCTTGTATTATTTAACAATCTATTTCTAGACTTGCTAAACCAATTCAAGTTGGACGGATTAATTATTTCTAATTAATTCTAATCGAAATCAAATGCATTCAATATTTATGAAAATTCAGTTTTCACCTAAAACCGCATATTGAAACCGATTACTATTGCTAGTCGGTCCATATGTTGATTGATATTTTTCAAGCTATCTTTAATCAATCTTCTTTCGATTCTTGATTAATCAACATACATGCGAATAGGTGATCAGACTATTCACAAAAAATATTAAACTAACATCAATCAATAGCTGAAAATATCCAAAATATAATCAAACATTTGACAATGTCTCAAACATAAATTAGTTTCGACTCAATCTCGTGATTTTGGTTGAAGAAAAACTACTCAATACTCAAAGACATAATTCAATAAACAAGTGTAATCATCAAAAGAGGAAGAAGAAAGAAGAAACCAGACGAACCGTTCTTCAAGCCTCCAATCTCCAAAGCCCTAGCCGTCGCCTTCAAGAATATGATTCTCCCAAAAATCTGATGAAAATTATCTATTTATACGTCCAAGAATCATGGTCTTTCTTTTCTTTTCAAAAGAGTTCGGAAATAATAAAATTACTTTCTCCGCGATCGCGCTCGAGCGGATAAAAGTGCCCGCTTGATCGCATGGTTCTCTGCCTCGCACTTTAAATTCTCTGCAATCGCGCTTGAGCGGTAGAAAGTTCCTGCTCGAGCGCGATATTTTCTGCCCAACGCGCATAATTCTTGAAAAAATCATATATCAAGTTTTAGTCGTTGGATCGAACTGAAATTTAGACAAAAACTTCACAACATCTTGTACTACATTTTTACTGGTGAAGATCATATTGGATCTCTCTAGAATTATAACTAATTTTTTTTGTACAATCGTTGCTTTGTAAGTGTAAGGCCCGGAATTATTTAATTTTAATTCGAGAATATTTAATTTGGGAATATTTAGAGTTAGAATTAAATTCTAATATTCTTAAATGAATAAGGATTGAAATTGAATTAAATCGCTTTTTCGGGGACTGAATTGAAAATAGCCAAAAGTTCAGGGACTAAACTGCAAATATGCTTATATTTATCTATTCTCACTTAAATTATTTCCATTCTCACGTGGAAACCATCAGAAGGAAAGGGGGAAAGAACAGAGACGGCTGAAACACATTTTCACGCCATTTTCAGCCTACAAAAGCTTCGATAATTTGTGATCCGGCTGGCAGAAATTCCAGATAAATATATATCTGCGATCACTGCTCCGAGACCTTCGTTTTGGTACAACTTTTATTGAGTTTCTCTGATTTTATTTTTATGTTGAAGATGGAAATTCATGATTTTAAGATATAAGCATATATGAGCTGTACCGATTATGTATTCGCAGACGGTTCGGGAAAAGACTGTCGTTCGAATTTTATATGAATTTATAAGCAAAAATTCGAACCCTATCATATCTGATTATGATGATTTTCGAGTTATGTGTGATGATATGTTAGAGATGATGAGTTATATGGATTGTTGGATCGATTGTGATATTGTTTGGATTGCCGGTTTTTAGCCGTTATGCCGTCGATTCAAAAAAAATATCAAGACTTTGATATTGTTGATTGAAATATGCATGGTTTGAGTTGCATCTGATCTTGTTAGTTCATCTACATGTCATTTCTCTGCTCTATATCGAATTTGTCGAACTCGAGATCTCTGATTCGAACCGAAAAGGATTTGAAGCAAGGTTTGCTAGCATTTGCATTTGAGATTGAGTTGAAAGTTGATCAGCCTTTTGATATAATTTATCATTGATGTCATTGCAGATTTGAAGTACTTTCAGACGTGTCATCGAAAGGTATAAATGACAGCTAATCCAGATGGGATAGAACGCTTGAAATAGCTATTGTTTCGAGTATTCCCTTGTTAATCACATACTTAGTTGTTTATGTGTTTTTATGTGATTAGATGTTTTTATTGCTTTGCTTGCTTATTTGATTAAGTGTTCAAGGTGTTTTATAACATTTAATGCATACAGAATATGTTGCATTCATCTTAAACTCTAGCTTGAAAAGCACAGAGGGTTGAAAGGCCTAGAGTGCATATGACGTTTGGAGGGCTGTAGTTGAGTGGCACGGAATGTAGACTTATTTCCAGAGCCAGAAGACTCACTATGGTTGCACCAAAGTCAGAGGAAATAAAGTATTTGACTTCACTCGATTGGGTGAGTGGGTGTTAGTTGAAGATTTTATTTTCTCGGGATCCCAAGAACTTATATCCTATTGATATCAGCTTAATAGCCTCTTTTGCCATATGCATTGCATTCACATTTATTATCTCGCGCTTTATGTTGTTTATACTGGGATTTTATTCTTACCGGAGGTATCCGGCTATTTCTTTGTTTTGTATGTGTGCATGGCAATAGGTGGGGCAGGAGCTAGTCAGAAGAGACAGTGATAGCTCGAGATAAAGTTGTAGCACGTGAGAACTCGGGTTGTAGCAGAATGTCTTGTATTTTGAGTTGATGAACCATACTAGAAATGATACAAGAACATTGTATATTGTTGTTGACTACATGTTAGTTGTGTATCTTGTGTATGGAAGCTTATAAGATGTTGTTAGATATCATGTATATTCTTTTGGTAACTTGTACAAGACTAGATGTATTTATCGTTTCAACTTTGACAACAAAATGTTAGCAGCAGAATTTCCAGAAATTGAAGCCCGCTCGATCGGGTGAAGTTCACCGATTGAGCGAGCCCTGTAATATGCAAAACAGAGAAATCGAATTTCTTGTCCGCTCGATCGGGTGACTTTCACTGATCGAGCGAGACCAAAAATATTTTGGACCGAGAGTTTACAATTTGAGCTCGCTCGATCGGGCAAGTTTCCCCGATCGAGCGAGGTACTGTAGCTTTAAAAAAAAATAAATTTTTTTTAGCTCTTGGTTCTTTATTTCTTTTGAGTACTTGATTCATTGTTATTTATAATAAATTGCCCTAAGATAAGATTAGCAACCCGGGTCCCTACAATAGGTGGTATCAGAGCGTAAGTTTCTGGATTCAGTTAGAAGTTGATGAGTGGGGTAGATTGAGTTTGTCTGATTGTTTGATATTGCATGAGATTACATGTTGTATCTGATTATGTGAATTATATGCTAGCATGCTTTATATTGCAATAATTATGTGACTGCATGATTATGTGCTTTTATTGCTACTGCATGCTATATATGCAATTGTATTCCAGATTATCCTCAGTCAGAACCTGAATTCTCATGAGAATGCATGAGAATGCTTATCAGAGAAGGATGAAATAAATTGCTGCATATGATATTGTTTATGCACTAATCTGTTTGACAATCAGATATGCCTCCTCGTAAAGCACCGGCCACTAGATATCCATTAGCGGTTCCTCAAGCTGAACCAGCAGTAGTACCACCGCCAATTGCTGAACTTCAGAATGCACAGGATAGTACATCTGCTGACCCTATGGATCCTACTGCTACACCAATGGAGACTTTGTTGAAGCGATTTCAGTCATTCAAACCGCCAAAATTGAAAGGAACAGAAAACTCAGTGGATTGTGAAAACTGGCTTGAAGACATAGAACAGTTATTTAAGTCACTCGACTATACTGATGATCGTCGTGTCCGATTAGTGATACATCAACTTCACGAAGTTGCCAAAAGTTGGTGGATTACGACAAAACGGGCATTGGAACAACGAGGTACGATTATCACCTGGACTATCTTTAAAACCGAGTTTTATCAACGTTTCTTTCCAGTCTCCTACAGGAAGGATAAGGGTGATGAATTTTCCAATTTAAGACAAGGTAATTTGAATATCGAAGAATATGTGGCCAAATTTTCAAGTCTTTTGAAGTTTGCACCACATATGCAGCTATTGATGAAGCAATGGCAGATCAGTTTATCAATGGCCTCAATCCAGATGTGTTTACTTTTGTGAACAGTGGACGACCCAATACTTTTGCTGACGCTTTGAACAAAGCTAAGGGCGCAGAAGCAGGTATATTGAGACAACGAGGAACACTGTATATTCCCCAGCCATTTCCACAGCCTATATCAGCATCAATTCCACAGAATCCGCCACAGTTTCAGCAATCATCTCCCAGATTTGAGGGAGGAAGCAGTGGCAGAAAGGATTCAAGATTCAGGCCAAAAGGTAAACAATTCAAGAAAGCAAGTAGTGGTTCTTCCAGTTCTAGTGGACAAAGACAGTTTGGTACAGGGCAGAGAACTGGTGAGTCAGGAGTATTTTGCGGGAAGTGTGGTGGACGACATGCTATTGATCAGTGTAGAGGTGTATCAGGGAATTGTAATATTTGTCGTCAACCAGGTCACTATGCCAAGGTATGTACTCAACGAGTTATTGGTGAAAGTTCTTCTCAACCAGCACCTCAGGCAGAAAGGCAATCAGTGCATTCATTCCAGCCTCAGCAACAGACCAGAGCAGGAGGAAGCTAGACTATTACTCAACCTCCTAGGCAACAGGCTCGAGTATTTGCACTTACTGAGGAACAGGCACAGGCAGCACCTGACGATGTCATAGCAGGTAACTGCTCTATTTATGGTTATCCTGCCTATGTTTTGATAGATACAGGTGCATCACATACATTCATCTCTGAACAATTTGTTATGATGCATTCTTTATCGTCTGAGCCATTGCCTACTGTTGTTTCTATTTCATCACCTTTGGGTGAAGGTATTATCTCTGTTCGAATAATTCGAAATTGTGCTTTGCAATATGAAGGGAATGTGATTGATATAGATTGTATAGTACTTGGATTATCAGATTTCGATTGTATTATTGGTATAGACATGTTAACCAAGTACAGGGAGACTGTAGATTGTTTCCAGAAAGTGGTCAGATTTAGACCAGAAATGGCATTTGAATGGAAATTCTACGGTAAGGGTTCTCGAGCCAAGATCCCTTTGATATCTGTGTTATCTATGACCCGTTTATTGTAGAGAGGGGCGGAAAGATTTCTGATTTATGCAGTCGATGTATTGAAATCCAGTCCAGCAGTAACATATATTCCAGTTGTGCATGAATTTGCTGATGTATTTCCTGATGAAATTCCTGGTTTACCTCCAGTCCGAGAGATAGATTTCAGCATTGATTTAATGCCAGGTATGCAACCAATATCCAAAGCTCCTTACAGAATGGAGCCTATTGAATTGAGGGAGTTAAAGGATCAACTGGAAGATTTATTGGCCAAAGGGTACATTAGACCGAGTGTTTCACCTTGGGGTGCTCCGGTACTATTTGTACGAAAGAAAGATGGTTCAATGCGCTTATGTATTGATTATCGTCAATTGAACAAGGTAACCGTGAAGAATAAATATCCACTGCCTAGAATAGATGATTTTTTTGATCAACTATAGGGTTCGATCATCTATTCTAAGATTGATTTGCGCTCCGGATATCATCAGTTGCGAGTACGAGATGAAGATATTCCTAAAACTGCTTTCAGAACAAGGTATGGACATTATGAATTTATCGTCATGCCTTTTGGTTTAACCAATGCTCCTGCAGTATTTATGGGATTGATGAATCAGGTATTTCAGAAATATTTAGATGATTTTGTCATTATCTTCATTGATGATATCTTGATATATTCCAAGAATGTGCATGATCATGCTGAACATCTCAGAATCATTTTACAGACTTTGAGAAATGAGAAATTATATGCCAAGTTATCAAAATGTGAATTTTGGTTGCAGAAAGTTGTGTTTCTTGGGCATATTATTTCAGGTGATGGGATTTCAGTGGATCCAAGCAAGGTAGAGGCTGTATTGAATTGGCCTAGACCTACATCAGTGCCAGAAATACGGAGTTTTATGGGCTTGGCAGGTTATTATAGACGCTTTATCAAAGATTTCTCTAGCATTGCAAATCCTATTACGCAATTGACTCAGAAAAATAAGCCGTATGTCTGGACTGAAGCCTGTGAAACTAGTTTCTTGGAGTTAAAGAAGAGGCTTACAAGTGCACCTGTCTTGACAATTCCATCAGGTAAGGGTGATTTTGTTGTATATTGTGATGCTTCTCACAAGGGTCTGGGTTGTGTGCTTATGCAGCGAGGGCATGTTATTGCTTATGCATCGAGACAATTGAAGTCACACGAGACTCGGTATCCTATTCATGATTTAGAGCTTGCTGCTATCGTCTTTGCATTGAAAATATGGCAACATTATCTTTATGGTGAGAAGTTTGACATCTTTTCTGATCACAAAAGTTTAAAATATTTGTTTTCGCAATCAGAATTGAATATGAGACAACGTAGATGGCTTGATTTATTGAAAGATTTCGATTGCGAGATCAAATATTATCCAGAAAAATCCAATGCAGCTGCAGATGACTTGAGTAGAAAGGTACGTTCATTCTTTTTATCTACGATAGGTGTATCTCAAATGGTGGAAGATTGTTGTATTTCTGGATTAGTATTTAACACAAATATGCAACCTATCCGTGTTTATGCTATTAAAGCTGAGCCAGAACTTTTGATACGAATCAAAGAAGAACAGAAAGTGGATCAGAATATTCAGAAATCAATTGCTATAGTCAGATCTGGACATCAATCTAAATATAAGGTCAGTGCTGATGATGTTTTATATGTGAATAACAGACTTGTTGTTTCAGATATTTCAGATTTGAAACAGCAGATATTGAAAGAGGCTCACAGCAGTCGATTCAGTATTCATCCTGGTGGCAGAAAAATGTATAATGATCTGAAAATGCAGTATTGGTGGAAACAGATGAAAGCAAATGTCACAGATTTTGTGTCTAAATGTTTGAATTGCCAACAGGTAAAAGCAGAAAGAAAGAAACCAGGTGGTCTATTGCAGAGTCTATCAGTTCCAGAATGGAAATGGGATCACATTTCCATGGATTTTGTCACACAGTTACCACGTTCATCTAGAGGGTACGATGCCATTTGGGTGATTATTGATCGTTTGACGAAATCAGCATGTTTTATTCCGTACAGAATGACGTACAGACATGATCAGATGGCAGAGATCTACGTCAGAGAAGTGGTACGATTACATGGTGTGCCTAAATCTATCGTTTCAGACCGAGACCCTAGATTTACATCACACTTTTGGCATAGCTTGCAACAAGCTCTTGGTACGCAATTGCATTTGAGTACAGCGTATCATCCTCAAATAGATGGACAGTCAGAACGGACTATTCAGACACTTGAGGATATGCTGAGGGCTGTAGTACTAGATTTGGTACTAGTTGGCAAGATTCATTACCACTTGCAGAATTTTCTTATAATAACAGCTATCAGACCAGCATTGAGATGACTCCTTTTGAAGCATTGTACGGAAAGAAATGTAGATCACCGTTATATTGGGATGATATCTCAGAGGTTCCTGATGTTGGGCCAGATATGATCAGAGAAATGATTGAAAAGGTAAAGCTTATACAGAAAAGAATGAAAACAGCTCAAGATAGACAAGCAAAGTATGCAAATATCAGACGACGACCTCTATCTTTTGATAAGGGAGACAGAGTTTTCTTGACGATTTCTCCGTTTAGAGGTACAGTCAGATTTGGCAAGAGAGGAAAATTATCTCCGCGTTTTATTGGTCCGTATGAGATTATTGAGAAGATTGGCGATCTTGCTTATCGACTCGCTCTTCCTCCATCTTTGTCTGGTATTCATGACGTATTTCATGTCTCTATGCTGCGGAAGTATCAGCCTGATCCTTCCCATATTCTTCAGCCTAATGAAGCTGAACTTGACGAGACTCTCAGTTATTTTGAGCAGCCTATTCAGATTCTTGATCGCAAATATAAACAGCTCAGAAATAAGACAATTCGGCTAGTCAAGATTTAGTGGAGTCGGCATGGCACTAAAGAAGCGACTTGGGAGACTGAGTCAGATATGAGACAGAGATTTCCAGAATTGTTTCATTGATGTGAGTTCTTATTCTGCTTTATATTATTTCATTCTCTTATGTGTATACAGATTATCTATACAACTTGCTTATGATTTCGAGGACGAACTCATGTTTTAGTGGGGGAGAAATGTAAGGCCCGAGATTATTTAATTTTAATTCAAGAATATTTAATTTGGGAATATTTAGAGTTTAGAATTAAATTCTAATATTCTTAAATGAATAAGGATTGAAATTGAATTAAATCGCTTTTCCGGGGACTGAATTGCAAATAGCCAAAAGTTCAGGGACTAAACTGCAAATATACTTATATTTATCTATTCTCACTTAAATTATTTCCATTCTCACGTGGAAACCATCATAAGGAAAGGGGGAAAGAACAGAGACGGCTGAAACACATTTTCACGCCATTTTCAGCCTACAAAAGCTTTGATAATTTGTGATCCGGCTGTAAAAAATTCCAGATATATATATCTGCGATCACTGCTCCGAGACCTTCATTTTGGTACAACTTTTATTGAGGTTTCTCAGATTTTATTTTTATGTTGAAGATGGAAATTCATGATTTTAAGATATAAGCATATATGAGCTGTACCGATTGTGTATTCGCAGACGGTTCGGAAAAAGACTGTCGTTCGGATTTTATATGAATTTATAAGCAAAAATTCGAACCCTATCATATCTGATTATGATGATTTTCAAGTTATGTGTGATGATATGTTAGAGATGATGAGTTATATGGATTGTTGGATCGATTGTGATATTGTTTGGATTGCCGGTTTTTAGCCGTTATGCCGCCGATTCAAAAAAAATGTCAAGACTTTGATATTGTTGATTGAAAGATGCATGGTTTGAGTTGCATCTGATCTTGTTAGTTCATCTACATGTCATTTCTCAGCTCTATATCGAATTTGTCGAACTCGAGATCTCTGATTCGAACCGAGAAGGATTTGAAGCAAGGTTTGCTAGCATTTGCATTTGAGATTGAGTTGAAAGTTGAGCAGCCTTTTGATATAATTTATCATTGATGTCATTGCAGATTTGAAGTACTTTCAGACGTGTCATCGAAAGGTATAAATGAAAGCTAATCCAGATGGGATAGAACGCTTGAAATAGCTATTGTTTCGAGTATTCCCTTGTTTTTTATGTGTTTTTATGTGATTAGATGTTTTGATTGCTTTGCTTTCTTATTTGATTAAGTGTTCAAGGTGTTTTATAGCATTTAATGCATACAGAATATGTTGCATTCATCTTGAACTCTAGCTTGAAAAGCACAGAGGGTTGAAAGGCCTAGAGTGCATATGACGTTTGGAGGGCTGTAGTTGAGTGGCACGAAATGTAGACTTACTTCCAGAGCTATAAGAATCACTATGGTTGCACCAAAGTCAGAGGAAATAAAGTATTTGACTTCACCTCGATTGGGTGAGTGGGTGTTAGTTGAAGATTTTATTTTCTCGGGATCCCAAAACTTATATCCTATTGATATCAGCTTAATAGCCTCTTTTGCCATATGCATTGCATTCACGTTTATTATCTAGCACTTTATGTTGTTTATACTGGGATTTTATTCTCACCAGAGGTATCCGGCTATTGCTTTGTTTTGTATGTGTGCATGGCAATAGGTGGGGCAGGAGCTAGTCAGAATAGACAGTGATAGCTCGAGATAAAGTTGTAGCACGTGAGAACTCGGGTTGTAGTAGAATGTCTTGTATTTTGAGTTGATGAACCATACTAGAAATGATACAAGAACATTGTATATTGTTGTTGACTACATGTTAGTTGTGTATCTTGTGTATGGAAGCTTATAAGATGTTGTTAGATATCATGTATATTCTTTTGGTAACTTGTACAAGACTAGATGTATTTATCGTTTCAACTTTGACAGCAAAATGTTAGCAGCAGAATTTCCAGAAATTGAAGCCCGCTCGATCGGGTGAAGTTCACCGATCGAGCGAGCCCTGTAATATGCAAAACAGAGAAATCGAATTTCTTGCCCGCTCGATCGGGTGACTTTCACCGATCGAGCGAGGCCAAAAATATTTTGGACCGAGAGTTTACAATTTGAGCTCGCTCGATCGGGCAAGTTTCCCCGATCGAGCGAGGTACTGCAGCTTTTAAAAAAAAAAAAAAATTTTTTTAGCTCTTGGTTCTTTATTTTTTTTGAGTACTTGATTCATTGTTATTTATAATAAATTACCCTAAGATAAGATTAGCAACCCGGGTCCCCACAACAGGTCCTTCTTGCGGCTTTTCTTTTGCTCCAAAGTCTTGATTTTTTCATTGTACACAACACGAATGCATGCAAAATGGACACAAAAACTAACACAAAATAATGCATGAAAACACTCTTATCACCTTTATTTTAGTTGTGATATGATCAGTTGTGCATTTTTTTACTAGTCGAGAATAACTTCCAGTTAAGGTTCAGTCAAGATGCTAAGTTCAGTCATTATTTGAAGTTTTCAAAAACTCAACTACTTCCTGTCATGGTCCCTTGAGCATTTCAGTCGTCTAGTCCAATTGTGTATATCCAGTTAAGCTTATAGACAGTTGACTTTATGTGTATTTTCTAATTTATCTTTATATTAGTTTAGTCGTATGATTGCCTTAACATCAAAACTAAGTTTTTCAACATCATATCAACACAAAAGCCACCACTTAGTGCAATGAGAGAAAGAAAAATATGATGGGTACTGATGGGTTATTACCCAATTTGACTTTCTCTTGGACTCAAGCCCAATGACTCAATCCATTTGTATCTCATATTATTTATTGTGACACTTTATCAAGGCCCAAAAATTCCAAAAAGCCCATAAGAAGCTCAAGACCATGAAACTCTCCGACTATCTATAAATAGTTCAAGTCCTCTCGTTATTAAGGTACGCACTTTATAGTCACATGCTCTAGTTCTCTAGAACTTTTATTGGACAAATACTGACTTGAGCGTCAGAGTGTCTTCACCGGGCAACCCCCGGCGCCACTCACTTTTTTTTGTGATGCAGGTAACAACCCACGAAGTTTGGACTTTGGAACAGTTAGAGTATTAATCCGGCTATCCAGATTCCCACCAATTACCCAGATTCTATCCAATCGAGCAATATCAATTTTTTGCTACATCATCTTGGCGTTGTCTGTGGGAAATTGTTCACTGCATCATTGAGAATGCATACTTCATCACAAACTTCTCAAGGAAATAATTGCAATAGAGACCCACCTCCAATCTCCAAACCACCACTTGGATTTAGTTTAACACAGAAAACTTTGACAGCCTTAATGGAAGGAACAACCGCACGCGTAGCGACTGAAGAAGTCGCTTAGTTCGTGGAATCCTGTCAACGCCAAAGCACCGACAAGAGATCTCATAGAAGAGGGCTCTCATCTCATGACCGTGGTAACAAAGACCCAAAGAAAACTAAGCCTAAAGTGAAAGACAAAGATCTTGAGGGGACTAAGAAAAATACTACTCATAAAGAAGGTGAAACAAGTGCTCACACAGTTCACGACGTCTCTGAAAAAAACAAAACCACTAATCTAACCCATGGAGATGGATCTCACACATATGTAACTGGAGAGAATTCGTCAGCATTCTTGCCGGTACATCGGAGCCCGTTCACCAACGCCATTCTATCTGAAGCATTGCCTAAGTGAGTCAAAATCCCCAACTTATCTGAGTTTGATGGAACTAGTGATCCTCAAGATCATATTGACAAATTCTACGTGAAAGCAGATTTGTATGACATCACAGATGCATCTTACTGCGAGATATTCCAAAAAACGTTATCAAGACATTCTCTCACATGGTTCAATAAGCTGACGTCCGAATTCATCACCAACTTGGAGCAAC
The DNA here is from genome assembly GCF_033568475.1 of Henckelia pumila. Lineage (NCBI taxonomy): Eukaryota > Viridiplantae > Streptophyta > Magnoliopsida > Lamiales > Gesneriaceae > Henckelia > Henckelia pumila. The sequence goes on along the minus strand of NC_133123.1, from coordinate 70,750,550 downwards.
TCATCCTGCGTTTCATCCAAAAATTCTCAATTAACAAGAAATACCCAAAAACAGCAGCATACTTATTCACAATTCTAAAAAAATAAGAAAAAAGTTTGCGAGATTATGTTAAGAGATTTACTCACGCGGTTCATGAAGTCCCACACGTCAGAACTTGCGTCCTGGAAGGTTCAAAGAATCTATAGCAGGAAAATCCCCTAAGACCTTTTAGGAGTTGTTGTCTAGAGCCAATACATTCACATCAAGGAAACTGATGAGTTGCACTTCTCGTAAAAATAAAACGAAACAAAGAATACAATTAAATATAACGCAGGACAGAGAGTTATGCCAATCTAAAAATACACTATACTCATAGAGCAAGCACCTGCAAGCTAAAATAAATTATTTGTCACTACTTTATTTGCTATACAGATCAAAATTTTTATTTAATTTTTTTTTCTATTTTAAGTTTCATAATAAAATTACGTTTCTTTGTGTACTTTTTTATTTAATTATATAGGAAGAAACCCAGCTCCGTCAACAAATACTTAACTCATACGTTACGACCCATGCAATCATTAAGGCTACTCATCCATTAGAGGCTTGGCCAGCCCTGTAGGACTACCTAAGCCACGATGTTGTAAGAAGTCAAGACAAAAAAAATACAGTCCCGGGAAACCTCATCACCTAACAACTAGAGTGGGTTCAGGACTTCCCCATGAGACAAAATCTTAGGAACTTGATACACTCCTAAGTACTCCATGTTAAGCACTACGTTATTTCTCCTAGAGCTCAACAAAAAGTCATAGCGACATAAACAATTCAAAAAAGTCATAACAATCATAAACAATTCAAAAAAATTCATGGTGACTATAAACAATTCAAAAAAGTCATAGCGACTATAAATAATCCAAGAAGTCATAGCGACTATAAACAATTCAAAAAAATTCATAGCGACTATAAACAATTCAGAAAAAGTCATAGAGAATATAAAAAATTTAAAAAAGTAATAGCGACTATAAATAATCCAAGAAGTCATAGCGACTATAAAAATTTTTTTAGAAGAAGTCATAGCGACTATAAAAAAAAAATTCAGAAGAAGTCAAAATGACTATAAAAAATTTTCAGGAAATGTCATAGAGACTATAAAAAAATTTTCAGAAGAAGTCATAGCGAGTATAAACAATTAAAAAAAGCCATAGCGACTACAAATAATCCAAGAAGTCATAGCAACTATAAAAAAATTTTCAGAAGAAGTCATAGTGACCATAAAAAAGTTTTTCAGAAGAAGTCATAATGACTTAAAATTTTTTTTAGGAAAAGTCATAGAGACGATAAAAAAATTTTCAAAAAAAATCATAGCAACTTTAAAAAAAATTTCAGGAAAAGTCATAAAGACTATAAAATTTTTTTCAAAAGAAGTCATAATGACTAAAAAAAAATTTTCAGGAAAAGTCATAGTGATTATAAAAAAAATTTCAGAAAAAGTCATACTGACTATAAAAAATTTATCGAGTCATAGCGACTATAAAAAATTTTCAGAAGAAGTCATAAAAAATTTCAGGAAAAGTCATATAGGCTATAAAAAAATTTTCAGAAGAAGTCATAGAGACTATAAAAAAAATTTCAGAATAAGTCATAGTGACTATAAAAAAATTTCAGGAAAAGTCATAGCAACTATAAATATTTTTTTAGAAGAAGTCATATCAACTATAAAAAATTTATCAAGTCATAATGACTATAAAAAAAATTCATCAAGTCATGATAACCATAAAAAATTCACCAAGTCCTAAAGACTATAGAGAATCATAGCCCCAAGAAGTTACATCTAATGCACCAACCTAAGAGGTTACGTGAAATATACAACTCAAGAGTTTTTATCGAAAATACTACCCCAAAGGATTGCAGAAAACGCATTCCCTGAAGAGATTGCTTAGAAGACAAAAATCTCCGAGGCGTTCGGAAAAATCTCCGTCAAAAATATTATAAGTAACAGTCCTAACGCATCCACCGGAATAGCAGTTGCGGTCCAACGCCCATATATGAGAAAAACAAATAACCGTCGTTATACCCCGCGTCCGATTTTTGAAAATAATGAAAATTCACTTATTACATTCACTATCATCATTAGGTTCCGCTAGATCAACAAACCGGTTGGTATTTCGGTTCATCCTCAACAAGTACAATACCTTATACCAGAACGAATACCCCACCAAATATATATATTTTTAAAATATATATCTAGTACACTTTTCCACTACCACTCAATGCAAATAACCAAGTCATACTATTTTTAAAATATTAGACAAAAGTTGTAAAAGTGAGACATGAATTTAAACACAAATAAAATAATTATTATCAACAACAAATAACATATGTGTATATGCATATACGTGTATATACATGCATCTATCCATCCCTCTCACGGCCCAAATAATTAATCACCACTTCGTCGCCGCGTCATTGCCGTCGCACTATCATCGCTGCTGTACCACGGCCGCCGTCGCGCCGCACCCACCGTGCCCAGATCGAGCTAGGAAATGGAGCATCCACCGGCGGTGGACGTTCCATGCTGCAAGTCGACTCCGGGTACTATTTTTTCTCCATCTCCTTGCACGGCCATGCTCCTTGCACAGAAACGCCAAGAACAATGCCGCCTCCGTCGAGCCATATTAGAAAAGCTTGGAAGCTAATCCATGGCTGGAAATCGACATTAGCCATCGCTGCCTCTCCTTCTCTCCGTCGTGTCGCCGCCTCTCAATTCGTCGGCGATGATCCATGGTGATGGAGGAGGATTGCATAGATGGAGATATACACATATTTGCAAGCATAGATACACATATACATACAATACATATTTTTATCTTGGGAGAGGAGAAGAAGAGAGGAGAGAGAAAATTAGATTTGATTTGTACCTATCATGATATTATTTTGACTTTCATTGATCTGTTAATTTTTCACCCGCGACTGCTACAAAAAAAAATTTAGAAACAATATTGAGTTAGTAAGTTGTGATGAAAACACTACGGTGTTGAATTTATAATAGTAATCCAGCCAGAATTCTACTGAGTTTCTAAAATTATTATTCTGGCAGGACTTTGATTCATATCCTATTACACCACAATCCTACTGCAATTTTATGTTCATTATTCAGACAGGACTGTGAATCCAACAATTTTGAATTCAACTAGGACTTTGTTTCCTACTATGTGCAATTAAATTGCAACACATTCCTACTACCATTACTTTGTCACAGTATCTTCAAATTTTCTATTCTCGGTCATCTTGCTAAATTTACATGCCCGAGAGTGGGGGCTTATGATGGGTTATTACCCAATTCTTCTTTCTCTCGGGCCCAAGCCCAATGGCTCAATCCATTTGGATATCATATTATTTATTGGGACACTTTATCAAGACCCAAAAATTCCAAAAAACCCATAAGAGGCTCAAGACCATGAAACTCTCCGACTATCTATAAATAGTTCAAGTTCTCTCGTTATTAAGGTACGCACTCTATAGTCACATGCTCTAGTTATCTAAAACTTTTATTGGACAAATATTGACTTGAGCATCGGAGTGTCTTCGCCGGGCAACCCCTGGTGCCACTCACTTTGCTTTGTGATGCAGGTAACAACCCACGAAGTTCAGACTTTGGAATAGTTTGAGTATTAATTCGGTTATCCAGATCCCCACCAATTACCCAGATTCTCTTCAATCGGGCAATATCAATTTTTTGCTACATTAGGTACCTAAAAATGTTTTGGAACGAGGAGAAAAGGTAAATAAACAATGGAAAACTCAGACTTTTAGAACGAAATATAGAAATAGATAGATCAAGATTTTATAAATTATGTAGGTGGTCCTTTCTTCTCGTCCGTCGCATATGAATACACATAATTTATTTATATATAATTATTTATAATCATTTTCTCTTGAGTTTATTTCCTTAAATTTAAAATCCAACTCCTTAATAACTCCTTCAAATTTGTATGAAACAAAAACCAAAAGTGCGAAGCTAAAAAACTTTTGGAAATCAAAATCAAAATCTCATCTTTAAACCGTGTGATATTTTTACAAAAATGACACATATATATATATATGAAAGAGTACTTATGTTATTTTTCTCAATAAAAAACAATAGAAATAGATGCATGATCAATCTTTTGTTAAAATGTGAAAAATAATAAAATTAACATAAGAAAGCTGATGACCAAATACTTTGAATGCAAAGCATTTCATATTTAAAAAAAAATGCTTATGAAATCATGAGTTAATTTTGTGATACGAAATTTTGGCCGACCCGACTCATGAAAAAATTGTTGGAAAAATATTGAATGAATTATTGAAATAAATGGCTTGAAATAGGCTTGAAATTCTTGTCCCAAGTGTTGAAACAAATTTGAAATTTGGTGAATAAATTGGAGGGAAAACTTGTTTTGGTTTGTCCCACATTGGAACAACTTCAATGTATTGTTCACCTTATATAATCCAACTTTGAATTATGGGATTGAGTCATTAGGGCACCTATGTTTTGTAAAGAGGCAAGATGCTAATCGATGCAACCAACACGCGCGCGTGGCCGGCTGACGAGGCGAGGTCTTAAGATCAATTATTCTTTTTGGATAAAATTTAATTAAAAAATAATATTTATTATTATTATTTGTGTGCACCCGCGCGGTAAGAAACTACCGACCGAGCGCATCCCTCACCTTGCGAGACAATAGGTTTGAGATTTGTTGGCCGCTCGAGCGGAAATATATTACCGATCGGGCGCAGCCCTCGCCTGCCAAGGCAGTAGGCTTCAGAAAAGATGGCCGCCCGAGCGGTCAAATATCACCGACCGAGCGTGCCTTCTGCAGTCCAAAAAATTGCGTCTCTTTCTGGGCTTTTTCTGTCATGGGTTGCATCCTTAGGCCATAAGACGTATTGTTTGGACTCTCTAGTTATATATCTGATAAGTTATTAACAAAGAGATGACATCAAAAACCATCTGGTAACGTACACATCAGATTTCTGAATATCTCTCCCTCATTCTCTCAAATAGAAAAAGTTGATACTTGTTTTCGTTCGCTGAAGTTCGTGATATTTGTAGTGCAGTTATATCACGATCGTTAGTCGTTGTATCTTAGAGATGTTGCCGCCAACGTTGAGCACTTTTAACGACAATTTCGTCTCGCGGATAGAGAGATTCTCTCGCCTCGATTTGTTTGCTGCTATTGTTGGTGCTGTTGTTAAAGTTTTTCAAAATTCCGAATACATTCTTTTAACAAAAATATTATTTTTTATGTAAAAAAAAATATACATAACGTTTAATTGCAAATATGGTGTGTTTGACCCCATCTCACAAAAAAATACTACTCTTTCACATATAAGCAACGTGTATATATATATATATATATACACACACACACACACATGCACATACATACACACACACACATACACACACACACACACACACATATATATATATATATATATAAATATATATGAGCATTATTGATTCTTTTATTAATGGTTGAAGAGAATAAATTAGATAACAATTATACATCTAAAAATGTTGGGAAATATTTGAATAATAATTTCGTAGCAGATAATCACCATATCAATTATTTCTTACTAAAAGTCTTAACTATACTAATAGCTAATCACTTAAGCTAATCAGAGTCTAGACTTATACCTGCGTCTGTCGTTAGCTCTTTGATGGCGATAGTCCAAAACTCTAGGCGCAACTTTTCTATGAACTCGGTAGCACCTCACTATCGACCGACCCTCAAGACAACGCCCGGAAGCCTTACAAATCAGCAAGAAAAGAGAGAGAGATATGTGAATTGGAAAATGAAAGTGAAGCCCACGGCCCCTATTTATAGGCAACGATCGGAACTATCGATCCTACGTTCGGAGCTTTCGATGTCCTCAATTGGAGCTTTCAATCTCTAGTCACCGAACGCGTGTCCCTATTTGGACAACACACTGCTACCGACGGAGTTCAAACTTTCGAACTGGGGTTCAGAGCTTCAGATATATCTCACGTCAGTTCACTAATCAGAAAGCCCATACTTTCTTATCCAAAGGCAATCAGACCTTTCGATCGCGGACTTCCGAACCCCTTTGCCTCCTAAGTACAACGGTGCTTCCGAACTGTCCAATAACTTGAAGTCCTTGGAACTATTTCTGATCGATCTGAATCCTATTGAAAGTCTCTTGATCCCGTTTTGACCAATTAAACATGTTTAAGCGGTTGATTAACTTAATTAGAAAATCAGACTACTACAATTCCCATAGTCAGATCTTAATATTGCGAAAGCTAATATCGATGTATTTTGAAATCTGTTTGTGAAATTTAAATAAAACCTAACCCTCGTGAACTTCATCGATTCTCGTCCACACCTTCCTCTTCTCGTCCACCAACTGATTCGCCGAGTTTGAAGGTATTTTTTTGTGAACCCATCCTTTACCCCAAATGTTTGTGAAGAATTGTTCGTAATTCCATTATGTAAATACTTCACTGAATTGATTTTATATGTATATATATGGATTTTTAATTTTCAGGTCTGGTTTATTTTTCATTCTTCTATATTTCATCTTTTGATGTCAGGTGTTGTTCGAGCTTCATTGTCGAAATTCAATAGGTTTATCGTATTTTGAAGCCGCGGAATGGAGTTTAAATTTTGGTGACTTCGAAACTTAAGAGATTGTTATTTTTTTCCTTCCAATGTAGTTTAAGGGCCTGTTTTGTGTACCAGATTATGGCAAGATTAATTCGAAGTTCTATGTTTGACCGTTTTTAGCAGCTTCGAGGATAACTACGAGCCTAGTACAAAATTGATGTCGGCGGTTAAAATTGATGGAAACACCTCCCGAATTCGAGTAGGTATTGAGAAACCCGAATTCTACGGTATATGGTAAAAGAAGTAATGACATTTTCTCTCTTTCCCTAAAAATTAGTCCAACCCATTCCTTAAAAAAATTGTTACCGACAAAATACATAAATCATTTCTAGGTTTGGATGACGGAAGTTGAATTGAAAATATGCTTCCCTGCTAAAAAATCTGGACTGGTGTCATCATTTTGAGGTAAGTAAAGTGTTTGAACAAGGATTTCTGGTTGTAGATATGGTCTTTAGTCGTTTAAACAACATCTAAAAAAATGTTGTACCTTATTAAAGTACTTTTCGGCCTCATTTACTCATGGGTAATTTTGCCTTGTATCCCTAGAAATCTCTGAAAACTTAAATATGTAGAGTAGCTCGCATTAATTTTATTTCTCAACTTAAGCCTATTCATGTTTGAACTTTTGGGTTTACTGTAATCTTTCTTCAATGTTTGCATATGTATGGTATAACGCCCTAGATTCGACGACTATCCTCACTGTATCAAGACGAGTCTTTCCAGCGTGCTTATGATCTCTCTCACACGCACCCTGGGAAACTTTCCAAGAGGTCATCCATCATATAATTGCCCCAATTCAAGCACGCTTAACTTTGGAGTTCTTATGTGATGCGCTCCCGAAAAGAAGATGCACCTTCGTGATATGAGTAGTACCTATCAAATCCTTTTAGCACTCCTCAACTGTGCGGTCCCATACCTATACAGTCTCAGAATCCCTCTCATTCTGGTACATGATCAGTTCATTCATGTCTTCCTTCGCCTAGAATCCTGTCAGGAGCAGCTCATTGTTCGTGCAAAACAACATATGTTTTATGCTGCATTTGGAAGATATTTTGTTGTAAGAAAAAGATGTAAAATCCACTCTCATCAAGTACGTAACGGATTGGACAAAAGACATTAGTTTTTTTAGTTCAACCAACAAGTTAGTTGCAGTTATAAATACAAATAATACTTTCAATAAATTCATGATAAAATGCATCGTGGATTTTTAGGGTTTTAAACACTTCTAAAACAAATGAAGCAAATACACAATTATGTATCGGATGTCAATTAAATTTTTAATAGTGGGAAATGTTAAAAACTAAACAAAAAAGCTTAAATTTAATACCAAATGGATCGTGAAATGCATAACTAGAACAAAACAAAAATTTTAAACTACATTCGAAGGAAAAAAATCACCATAGCTGAAGTTTCGAAGACACAAAAATTGAAACTCAATTCCGCAGCTTCAATATGAGAGAAATTTGCCGACGTTCGACAATGAAGTTTGAAAAAAACTTGGCTTCAAAAGGTGAAATACAGAATGAAAAATAAATCTGTAGTAACCCAGATTTTATTTTAAGATAATAATATGTTAAACATGATTAAGAGTTAGTAATTAACCAATTCCAGGATTTAATCGGACTTCAGAATCAAGAATTGAACTTTCAATATTTTAGTCAGTTCGGACGATCCGAAGAGGACTTCGGACGGCCCGAACTCAACCACCGGGGGCTCCGAAGGTTAGCTTGTTGACTTCGGAGTTAAGGCACGTTCGGACGGTCCGAACTAATGATCGGACGGCTCGAAGTCCCTTGTGCCAAGTAGGCAGGATTACTCAGCAATGGATTTTGACAAGTGTCGGAATTAGAGCACTTCGGACGGCCCGAAGTGAAGATCGGACGATCCGAACCCCAGTTCGGAGGGTCCGAAATCGTCCAGAAATTTTCATATAAGTAGGGCTCATTCGATTTCATTTTGAATTACGAAGTCCCGAGTTTCCTTCTTCAGTTATATAGTGTGAGTTTTACACTTGAGGGTCTATCGGTAATAGTGAGATTCTGGAATAACAAAGAAGTTGTTATAGTCATCCAAAGTCAGCGACATCAAAGGGCTTACTACGGATGAAGGTATGGTCCGGGAATCTATTTAAGTTTTGGGAGTACTTATTAGCTTAGTTAAGGCTTATAGAACTTGTACAGTGATACAGTGAACTTTTGAATATAAGCTTGGTGTTGGAGAGCTCGGCGATCAGATCAATCAGGATTGATAACCGGTGCAGCGGAAGTTTAAAAATTTTATATGGAACGATTCCATAATGGGTATCAAAACCTTACGATTAAATTGTGTGTGTAAAAATTAAATAACAATTATAAATTTTTACCTCCAATCTCGAAGCGAGATTATGGACACCAACAGATTGCTCTGCTCTTGTTGTATATCCCTGGAACTGATGGACGAACTGTTCTTCAATCAGGTCCACGAACGGATAATTAATCCCTCTGATAGATTGCACTAGAAAATCTATCAGAAGTTTCTACGAAGAGAATTAAAGAATTTGATCTGTTAAACCAGACTGTAATTCAAAATTCACAGGCTGGATTTTCCTGAGCAGAGGGGAGGGGGGCGGCCACTGTTAGAGAAAATACTTAGGGTTTTTTCAAAAATTTGTGACCTGTTGTGTGTAATTTCTGTACTGCAACAACTTATTTATAATGTAGGCCGCTAACAGCTTAGGGCCCATTAGTCATAAGTTCAAGCCCGACAAGCAAAGCCCGCATGTTCAGAAATTAATATAAAATTCATCATGACTCCGATTGATAAACCGATTTCACCAATGTGCACAGAAACCATTTCTGCACCTTTTAAAGTCAAGATAAATTTTTCTGAATCCGAATTCAGTGATTTTCAAAAATGCCCATCCCTATGTCATTTTAGGAAATCTTACTCCTCTACTCTTAAATAAGAAGTCCAACTTCTTTGTTCATTAAATTTAACTCTTTAAATTTAACTATCTCAACGGGGATTAAAAATCCATTACTCTGTGTGACCCTCAATGGTTCAGGGATACAGCTAGCCGTGGGCTCACAACTCCTTGTGACTCGGAACAACAATTTCCGACTTGCCCATCGAATCATGGTAAGAGCGCCTAGCAACATCGCCCCATGATTCCCTAGGTATCACTGATAGTGTCTGCAAGAACCAATAGATTTTGGTTAGCGTACAGTACGGTCCCTTCATCCATATATCCCGATCGAATCAACAATCATTGGTAAATCGAGAGTTGTTCGAGATTCGATAACTATGCAATACATCTTGAAGATCAAATAGTGACATCGTATGTGTTACTAAGAAACCATTTCTTAAAACACATCATGTACTCTGGCCAGAGATTCGTCACACTAATATCTCCTCAGATCGCATAGGATATCCACACTCGCAAGTATGTGGTGAATCCTTGACAACAAAGCATCGACTCCTATATGTGTTGTAACTGTACCCAATCCCGACACCTGATGACCCCAATAGAGTCGGTACACAAGTCAAAGCACAGTACTAGCATATAGAGTCTCAATGATGTTTCAAGTAATAAGGACTAATGGTGTACAACCAAAACCGCGGACTTTATCCACTCGATAAGTAATAACCACTTGGAAAGTCCGGATAGGGTAGTTCGATCATTCATTGTATGAATATCCATTTGCATGCTTCGAACATCTCTATGTTCCTTACCAATGAAACGTGGTACTCTGCATCGCAAATGCTAGTCTCAAACTCGAGCGATCCTTATCCTTATTATCGGATGGCTCAATCGACTAGGAACAGTTTAGAATACACAGTGACTATAAGATGTGTTTCATGATAGACATCTCCATGTTCTACCACATCTTACATACACTATAGTATATTCAAGGTCTTTATCAAAACAACAATAGTATATCACAATATCACAATATGAAGAAAGATAAAGTCATTGCCATTAATAAAAGTGTAAATTATATTAAACAAAAGATTGTTTATACAAAGAGTCATCAAAGCCCTTAGCCACAAGTTGGCTCACCGGGCACCTACTCTTTCAATCTCTCACTTGCCCTAAAGCCAACTAGTCATACTACGTAGACCCATTGCTTTGCGATGTTTGTCAAATAATGGTCCTGGCAAGGGCTTAGTAAGTGGATCAGCGATATTGTCTGCAGAGGCCACTCTTTCGACAGTGATGTCTCCTCTTTCCACAATCTCCCGAATGATGTGGTATTTTCTCAGTACGTGTTTGGATCTTTGATGAGACCTTGGTTCCTTTGCCTGAGCAATGGCACCCGTGTTGTCACAGTACACCGGGACTGGACCAACAACTTCAGGAATGACGCCCAACTCTTGGACGAAATTCCTCATCCAAATGGCCTCTTTAGCAGCAGCTGATGCTGCAATGTATTCTGCCTCAGTGGTGGAATCCGCTGTGGTGTCCTGCTTGGAACTCTTCCAAGAGACAGCACCGCCATTGAGCATGAACACAAATCCAGAGGTTGACTTTGAGTCATCTACGTCACTTTGGAAGCTAGAGTCGGTATAGCCTTCCAATTTTAGTTCTCTTCCTCCATATACCATGAACATATTCTTAGTCCTTCGTAAGTACTTAAGAATGTCCTTCACGGCTTTCCAATGAATTTGACCGGGATTAGCTTGATATCTGCTCGTGACACTCAGAGCAAATGCTACATCCGGTCTGGTAGATATCATCCCATACATGATACTACCTATGGCTGACGCATATGGTACATGTGTCATTTTCTCTATCTCTTCATCCGTCTTGGGACACATAGACTTGGATAGAGAAACTCCATGACACATGGGTAGATGTCCTCTCTTGGACCCATCCATTGAAAATCGTTTCAATATGGTGTCGATGTAGGTTGATTGAGTGAGTCCTATCATTCTCTTAGATCTATCTCTATAGATCTGTATCCCTAGAATATAGGATGCCTCACCCAAATCCTTCATTGAGAATCTACCTGATAACCATATCTTTGTTGACTGCAACATCCCTACGTCATTCCCAATGAGTAGGATGTCATCAACATAAAGTACTAAGAATGTCACAGCATCCTTAACTACTTTCTTGTACACGCATGGTTCCTCCGGGTTCTTGATGAAACCAAAATCCTTTATTGTTTCATCAAATTTCTGGTTCCAACTTCTGAAAGAGTGGGTGCCCGGTGAGCCAACTTGTGGCTAAGGGCTTTGATGACTCTTTGTATAAACAATCTTTTGTTTAATATAATTTACACTTTTATTAATGGCAATGACTTTATCTTTCTTCATATTGTTATATTGTGATATACTATTGTTGTTTTGATAAAGACCTTGAATATACTATAGTGTATGTAAGATGTGGTAGAACATGGGGATGTCTATCATGAAACACATCTTATAGTCACTGTATATTCTAAACTGTTCCTAGTCGATTGAGCCGTCCGATAATAAGGATAAGGATCGCTCGAGTTTGAGACTAGCATTTGCGATGCAGAGTACCACGTTTCATTGGTAAGGAACATAGAGATGTTCGAAGCATGCAAATGGATATTCATATGATGAATGACCGAACTACCCTATCCGGACTTTCCAAGTGGTTATCACTTATCGAGTGGATAAAGTCCGCGGTTTTGGTTGTACACCAATAGTCCTTACTACTTGAAACATCATTGAGACTCTATATGCTAGTACTGTGCTTTGACTCGTTTACCGACTCTATTGGGGTCATCAGGTGTCGGGATTGGGTACAGTTACAACACATATAGGAGTCGATGCTTTGTTGTCAAGGATTCACCACATACTTGCGAGTGTGGATATCCTATGCGATCTGAGGAGATATTAGTGTGACGAATCTCTGGCCAGAGTACATGATGTGTTTTAAGAAATGGTTTCTTAGTAACGCATGCGATGTCACTATTTGATCTTCAAGATGTATTGCATAGTTATCGAATCTCGAGTGACTCTCGATATACCAATGGTTGTATATTCGATCGGGATATATGGATGAAGGGACCGTACTGTACGCTAACCAAAATCTATTGGTTCTTGCAGGCACTATCAGTGATACCTAGGAAATCATGGGGCGATGTTTCTAGGCGCTCATACCATGATTCGATGGGCAAGTCGGAAATTATTGTTCCGAGTCACAAGGAGTTGTGAGCCCACGGCTAGCTGTATCCCTGAACCATTGAGGGTCACACAGAGTAATGGATTTTTAATCCCCGTTGAGATAGTTAAATTTAAAGAGTTAAATTTAATGAACAAAGAAGTTGGACTTCTTAATTATGAGTAGAGGAGTAAGATTTCCTAAAATGACATAGGGATGAGCATTTTTGGAAATCACTGAATTCGGATTCAGAAAAATTTATCTTGACTTTAAAAGGTGCAGAAATGGTTTCTGTGCACATTGGTGAAATCGGTTTATCAATCGGAGTCACGATGAATTTTATATTAATTTCTGAACATGCGGGCTTTGCTTGTCGGGCTTGAACTTATGACTAATGGGCCCTAAGCTGTTAGTGGCCTACATTATAAATAAGTTATTGCAGTACAGAAATTACACACAACAGGTCACAATTTTCGAAAAAACCCTATTTTTCTCTCAGTAGTGGCCGCCCCCCCTTCTCCCCTCTGCTCGGAAAATCCAGTCTGTGAATTTTGAATTGTAGTCTGGTTTAACGGATCAAATTCGTTAATCTCTTCGTAGAAACTTCTGATAGATTTTCTAGTGCAATCTATCAGAGGGATTAAATATCCGTTCGTGGACCTGATTGAAGAACAGTTCGTCCATCAGTTCCAGGGATATACAACAAGAGCAGAGCAATCTGTTGGTGTCCATAATCTCGCTTCGAGATTGGAGGTAAAAATTTATAATTGTTATTTAAATTTTTACACACACAATTTAATCGTAAGGTTGATACCCATTATGGAATTGTTCCATATAAAAATTTTTAAACTTCCGCTGCACCGGGTATCAATCCTGATTGATCTGATCGTCGCGTTCTCCAACAGTGGTATCAGAGCCAGGTTGCTCAGATCAAGCGATTAAATTAATCAATTGTACAAAAAAATTTTAAGCCTCGGTTTTTGAAATAAAAATAAATATTTTAAAAATAAAAAAAAAATTTCGGGCAAAAACCCGGGCAGCGATTGGATCGCTGCCCGGGGGGGGGGGGGGCAGCGATGGTCGCTGCCCGGCCCGACCCCATTAGGGCGCGGGCAGCCCGGGAATGTCCCGGGCGGCCCGCGGGAAAAATTAATTTTTAATTTTTAAATTAAATTTTAATATGTTAAAATTCTATTTTTGGTCCGATCGAAAATTGTTTTTGATTGGTCCACGAGGCGTCGGATCGAATTGTTCGAGTCCGAAAATTTTAAAATTGATTTTTGGATAAATTTGAATTTTTGGAAAATTTAAATATTTTATCCGTTAAATTGAATTTTAAAATTAATTATTTTTGGTACAATTGATGATAAGATATGATCTTATGGATATATTGAGTAAAATATGATTTTATGTATAAAATTGGATTTTATAGATAAAATATGATTTTATTTGATAAAAAGATAAAATATGATTTTGTATGTAAAATAAGATTTTATATATGAAATATGATTTTATCCTTTTAAATTTAAATTGCCATTGCATGTTATCCAATAAATTAATTTTGAATTAAATGTTATTGGATAAGGATGATCGATTGCCATGACCAATTTTGTAGGTGTATGTTAGGAATTTACATTTGTTTTTATTGTTGTTGGTTTTATTAATGGGCCTGGTTTATGGCCCAATATGAATTGTCATATGTAATAAAAATGGGCTTGGTTTATGGCCCGTTCCCACCCCTTAAAAATGTATCCCCTACTTGTCATTGTTATTTATTGTAAAACATTAGATTTAGTGGGAGATCAAGATTTGAAGATGGAGGTGGGCCCAGCAGACAATAAAGACAGAAGAAATGTAAATTGGAAGCTCAATGTAATAGGATTGCATTGCATACTGCATATTACCTAGGATTGGACTAAGACTCGTGATTGGCAACCACGGGTCAATTAGAAATGGAATCGATCATCCTATATAATATGTGATATTATAGTTGTATGCATGTTTTAGACAAAATTGTGTGAATCCGACAAGCATACAAAATTTTAAAAATGATGAGACAAATTTTCATAATTAAAATCCCTATTTTTAAATATAATTTAAAATTGATATCAAGATAAATAAAGGAAATTTAAATTTGTTTAAATGTTCCTACCTTTCATCAACGATCAATGTATGAGATGCTACCCGCGGATACGGTCCGGCTCATATTATTGGGGGGCCCGTTTGTCGAAAAGCTGTACATTGGATCGACACATGTTGTAAGTTGGGTGGAACTCCCATGGGATCGGCTCATATTATTGGGGGATCCACATGGCGACCGTCCATCACAACTTAATATTGATGGGTCATCTTGACATGTCACAATAAACGGCGTCATATTATTGGGCCCTTATTGGACATGAGGTAAAAACATGGAGGTTGCTTTGGAAGCAATTGGGCTCTACCTTTTGAAAATTATGGTTGGCTGATATTATTCGGGACCATAGATTGTCAATTGGACTCCATGTTCTCACTAAGGAAAATAGTTTCCCGTTTTCACTAGAGGGTAGTGAAATCGTTAAAATAGTGGGAGTGAGATTCATAAAATAAATTTTGCCTATTTTATGTCTTAGTAAATTACTTAAACAATCACTGATATTTGTCTGTTTCTTTTCAGTATTTCATAAAGATGAATTCGCGTAATCCACTTTTCTCGATCCTCGAACAAAATAAGTTGACTGGAGCAAACTATACGGAATGGTTCCGTAAGTTGAAGATTGTCTTGACTTCGGAGAAGATGCTCTACGTGTTAGAAAAATCTCCTCCGAAGGAAGCACCAGCTGACGTAAGTCCGGAAGAGTTAGCCAAACTTGATACATGGTGGGACCATGATATCAAGGCCAAATGCTATATGCAAGCCTCGATGTCTGATGAACTCCAGAGGCGATTTGAGGACACCGTGAATGCTGCTGACATTCACGTACAACTCAAGGAACTTTTTGGGGCTCAATCGAGGGCTGAAAGGTTCGCTACTGTAAAGGAGCTAATGACGTGTCGCATGCGTGAAGGGACTTCGGTCCGTGATCATGGGGTACAAGTGATTTGGCTCATACAGAAGTTGGTAACCCTTGATTTGGTGTTGGAGCATGAACTCAACGTGGACTTACTACTTCTGTCTCTTCCTTCTTCGTTTGACGGATTTGTGGTGAATTTCAATATGAACAAGATAGAGGCCTCCCTTGAAGAGATGGTCAATATGCTTGTGACATATGAATCCACTTTAAAGAAGGATAAACCGGCTTTCTTGGTGGGCTCCTCTTCTTCTGCTAAGAAGGGGCCAAGTACAAAGGGTAAGAAACGTTCTGCCCCACCCAAGAAAATCGAACCCGAAAAGAAGTACAAGACAAAGGCTTCAAACATGGAAAAATCCAAGGATGTTTGCCATTACTGCATGAAGCCCAGTCATTGGAAGCGTAACTGCAAGGAATATCTAGAGCAGTTGCGAACTGCGAAGGGTATGTTCTATATTGAAATAAATGTTTCACTTAATACTACTTCTTGGGTATTGGATACCGGATGTGGATCTCACATTTGCAATGATTTGCAGGTGATGACAAGAAGTCGCAGGCTTAGAA
This sequence comes from Henckelia pumila, assembly GCF_033568475.1. NCBI lineage: Eukaryota > Viridiplantae > Streptophyta > Magnoliopsida > Lamiales > Gesneriaceae > Henckelia > Henckelia pumila. The sequence continues at coordinate 70,734,171 of NC_133123.1, read as the reverse complement.
TGGGTGAGACCCAGCTGAGGCTCGGAAATGGTTCCAGAGTTGAAGCTAAAGCTGTGGGAGATATTTATTTAATTTTGCAGAACGATTTTAAGTTACTTTTGAGAGATGTTTTATTTGTTCCGGATTTGATTAAAAACATTATTTCTGTTTCTATGCTTGATAGAGATGGTTATTCTTGCAATTTTGTAAATGAGATTTGCAATATTTACAAGAATGAATGTTTGATTGGAAATTGACAACTTGAAAACGATCTATACAACTTAAAACTAAAAGACGTTCCAATAAATTATGTTGATAAACCGGCAACAACAAACAAAAGGAAAATCGATAGCCAAAACCCGGCAAACCTTTGGCATGCTAGGTTAGGTCATATTTCCTCAAGGAGGATGAACAAGCTAGTGGGAGAGGGAATGTTTGATATGTCTGATATTAACTCTCTTCCTACTTGTAAATCCTGCCTTAAAGGAAAAATGACTAAATCTCCTTTTAAGGGGAAACCTGAGCGTAGTCAAAATCTGTTGGATTTGATCCATACAGATGTTTGTGGTCCATTTAGAGTTGGTACTCAATATGGCCACACCTACTTCATTACCTTTACTGATGATTATTCGAGGTATGGGTATTTATATTTAATGAAATATAAGTCTGAAGCGTTTGAAAAGTTCAAAGAATTCAAGGCTGAAGTAGAAAACAAGCTAGGTAAAAGTATTAAAGCACTTCGATCGGATCGAGGTGGAGAATACTTAAGTACCGAGTTTTTGGACTATCTAAAAGAGAATGTGATTCTCTCTCAGTGGACTCCTCCTATGACACCACAGCTGAATGGTGTATCGGAGCGTCGTAATCGAACTTTGTTGGACATGGTTCGATCCATGATGAGCTTCACTGAGCTTCCACCTTCGTTTTGGGGCTATGCGCTTGAAACGGCGGTATTGTTGTTGAACAACGTCCACACTAAAACAGTGGACAAAACACCATACGAGTTATGGAATGGCAAAGCTCCTAAGTATTCGTACTTGAGGATTTGGGGATGTCCTGCTTACGTGAAGCAGACAGTGGGAGATAAGTTGGATAGTCGATCCACCTTATGTTATTTTGTAGGGTATCCGAAGAATTCAATCGGATATTATTTCTATTATCCTGCTGAAACAAATGTGTTTGTTTCAAGGAATGCCACCTTCTTGGAGAAGGAGTTCTTATTGGATAAGAAAGGCGAGATGATGGAACTCGAAGAAATTCGAGAAGAACCCGAAATACAAAATAACGATCCTACACCTCAGGAACCATTGATAGACACGCCTATACCTAGAAGATCCGAGAGGACTTCTAGACCTCCTATCAAGATGAACCCGATGTTGGATGTGATCCAAGAAACTTCAAGGAAGCAATTTCTGATGCGGATTCAAATTTATGGCTTGAAGCTATGCAGTCGGAAATAGATTCGATGCATACAAACCAAGTTTGGTCTTTAGTAGATCCTCCCGATGGAATTGTTCCAATAGGGTATAAATGGATCTACAAGAGAAAGCTTGGGTCTGATGGTAAGGTATTGACCTACAAGGCGCGATTGGTGGCGAAAGGTTATACTCAAAGACAAGGAGTTGACTATGATGAAACCTTTTCACCAGTTGCAATGTTCAAGTCCATAAGAATCCTTATTGTCATAGCTGCTTGGTATGACTATGAGATATGACAAATGGATGTGAAGACTACTTTTCTTAATGGAGACATTAAGGAAGAAATCTATATGAAGCAGCCTGAGGGGTTCACATCCATGGGAAGCGAGCATAAGGTATGCAAGCTTCAGAGATCAATTTATGGTCTAAAACAAGCATTAAGAAGTTGGAACCAGAAATTTGATGAAACAATAAAGGATTTTGGTTTCATCAAGAACCCGGAGGAACCATGCGTGTACAAGAAAGTAGTTAAGGATGCTGTGACATTCTTAGTACTTTATGTTGATGACATCCTACTCATTGGGAATGACGTAGGGATGTTGCAGTCAACAAAGATATGGTTATCAGATAGATTCTCGATGAAGGATTTGGGTGAGGCATCCTATATTCTAGGGATACAGATCTATAGAGATAGATATAAGAGAATGATAGGACTCACTCAATCAACCTACATCGACACCATATTGAAATGGTTTTCAATGGATGGGTCCAAGAGAGGACATCTACCCATGTGTCATGGAGTTTCTCTATACAAGTCTATGTATCCCAAGACGGATGAAGAGATAGAGAAAATGACACATGTACCATATGCGTCAGCCATAGGTAGTATCATGTATGGGATGATATCTACCAGACCGGATGTAGCATTTGCTCTGAGTGTCACGAGCAGATATCAAGCTAATCCCGGTCATGCATTGGAAAGCCGTGAAGGACATTCTTAAGTACTTACGAAGGACTAAGAATATGTTCATGGTATATGGAGGAAGAGAACTAAAATTGGAAGGCTATACCGACTCTAGCTTCCAAAGTGACGTGGATGACTCGAAGTCAACCTCTGGATTTGTGTTCATGCTCAATGGCGGTGCTGTCTCTTGGAAGAGTTCCAAGCAGGACACCACAGCGGATTCCACCACTGAGGCAGAATACATTGCAGCATCAGCTGCTGCTAAAGAGGCCGTTTGGATGAGGAATTTCGTCCAAGAGTTGGGCGTTATTCCAGAAGTTGTTGGTCCAGTCCCGGTGTACTGTGACAACACGGGTGCCATTGCTCAGGCAAAGGAACCAAGGTCTCATCAAGGATCTAAACACGTACTGAGAAAATATCACATCATCCGGGAGATTGTGGAAAGAGGAGACATCACTGTCGAAAGAGTGGCCTCTGCAGACAATATCGCTGATCCACTTACTAAGCCCTTGCCAGGACCATTATTTGACAAACATCGCGAAGCAATGAGTCTACGTAGTATGACTAGTTGGCTATAGGGCAAGTGGGAGATTGAAAGAGTGGGTGCCCGGTGAGCCAACTTGTGGCTAAGGGCTTTGATGACTCTTTGTATAAACAATCTTTTGTTTAATATAATTTACACTTTTATTAATGGCAATGACTTTATCTTTCTTCATATTGTTATATTGTGATATACTATTGTTGTTTTGATAAAGACCTTGAATATACTATAGTGTATGTAAGATGTGGTAAAACATGGGGATGTCTATCATGAAACACATCTTATAGTCACTGTATATTCTAAACTGTTCCTAGTCGATTGAGCCGTCCGATAATAAGGATAAGGATCGCTCGAGTTTGAGACTAGCATTTGCGATGCAGAGTACCACGTTTCATTGGTAAGGAACATAGAGATGTTCGAAGCATGCAAATGGATATTCATATGATGAATGATCGAACTACCCTATCCGGACTTTCCAAGTGGTTATCACTTATCGAGTGGATAAAGTCCGCGGTTTTGGTTGTACACCAATAGTCCTTACTACTTGAAACATCATTGAGACTCTATATGCTAGTACTGTGCTTTGACTCGTTTACCGACTCTATTGGGGTCATCAGGTGTCGGGATTGGGTACAGTTACAACACATATAGGAGTCGATGCTTTGTTGTCAAGGATTCACCACATACTTACGAGTGTGGATATCCTATGCGATCTGAGGAGATATTAGTGTGACGAATCTCTGGCCAGAGTACATGATGTGTTTTAAAAAATGGTTTCTTAGTAACACATGCGATGTCACTATTTGATCTTCAAGATGTATTGCATAGTTATCGAATCTCGAGCGACTCTCGATATACCAATGGTTGTTGATTCGATTGGGATATATGGATGAAGGGACCGTACTGTACGCTAACCAAAATCTATTGGTTCTTGCAGGCACTATCAGTGATACCTAGAGAATCATGGGGCGATGTTTCTAGGCGCTCATACCATGATTCGATGGGCAAGTCGGAAATTATTGTTCCGAGTCACAAGGAGTTGTGAGCCCATGGCTAGCTGTATCCCTGAACCATTGAGGGTCACACAGAGTAATGGATTTTTAATTCCCGTTGAGATAGTTAAATTTAAAGAGTTAAATTTAATGAACAAAGAAGTTGGACTTCTTAATTATGAGTAGAGGAGTAAGATTTCCTAAAATGACATAGGGATGGGCATTTTTGGAAATCACTGAATTCGGATTCAGAAAAATTTATCTTGACTTTAAAAGGTGCAGAAATGGTTTCTGTGCACATTGGTGAAATCGGTTTATCAATCGGAGTCACGATGAATTTTATATTAATTTCTGAACATGCGGGCTTTGCTTGTCGGGCTTGAACTTATGACTAATGGGCCCTAAGCTGTTAGTGGCCTACATTATAAATAAGTTATTGCAGTACAGAAATTACACACAACAGGTCACAATTTTTGAAAAAACCCTATTTTTCTCTCAGTAGTGCCCCCCCCCCCCCCCCTTCTCCCCTCTGCTCGGAAAATCCAGTCTGTGAATTTTGAATTGCATTCTGGTTTAATGGATCAAATTCGTTAATCTCTTCGTAGAAACTTCTGATAGATTTTCTAGTGCAACCTATCATAGGAATTAAATATCCGTTCGTGGACCTGATTGAAGAACAGTTCGTCCATCAGTTTCAGAGATATACAACAAGAGCAGAGCAATCTGTTGGTGTCCATAATCTCGCTTCGAGATTGGAGGTAAAAATTTATAATTGTTATTTAAATTTTTACACACACAATTTAATCGTAAGGTTGATACCCATTATGGAATTGTTCCATATAAAAATTTTTAAACTTCCGCTGCACCGGGTATCAATCCTGATTGATCTGATCGCCGCGTTCTCCAACAGCTTCTTGATGCTTGTTTTAGACCATAGATTGATCTCTGAAGCTTGCATACCTTATGCTCGCTTCCCATGGATGTGTATCCCTCAGGCTGCGTCATATAGATCTCTTCCTTAATGTCTCCATTAAGAAAAGCAGTCTTCACATCCATTTGACATATCTCATAGTCATACCAAGCAGCTATGGCAATAAGGATTCTTATGGACTTGAACATTGCAACTGGTGAAAAGGTTTCATCATAGTCAACTCCTTGTCTTTGAGTATAACCTTTCGCCACCAATCGCGCCTTGTAGGTCAATACCTTACCATCAGGCCCAAGCTTTCTCTTGTAGATCCATTTACACCCTATTGGAACAATTCCATCGGGAGGATCTACTAAAGACCAAACTTGGTTTGTATGCATCGAATCTATTTCCGACTGCATAGCTTCAAGCCATAAATTTGAATCCGCATCAGAAATTGCTTCCTTGAAGTTTCTTGGATCACATCCAACATCGGGTTCATCTTGATCCCCTTCAAGAAGAAGACCATATCGAATAGGAGGTCTAGAAGTTCTCTCGGATCTTCTAGGTACAGGCGTGTCTATCAATGGTTCCTGAGGTGTAGGATCGTTATTTTGTATTTCGGGTTCTTCTCGAATTTCTTCGAGTTCCATCATCTCACCTTTCTTATCCAATAAGAACTCCTTCTCCAAGAAGGTGACATTCCTTGAAACAAACACCTTTGTTTCAGAAGGATGATAGAAATAATATCCGATTGAATTCTTCGGATACCCTACAAAATAACATAAGGTGGATCGACTATCCAACTTATCTCTCATTGTCTGCTTCACGTAAGCAGGACATCCCCAAATCCTCAAGTACGAATACTTAGGAGCTTTGCCATTCCATAACTCGTATGGTGTTTTGTCCACTGCTTTGGTGTGGACGTTGTTCAACAACAATACCGCCGTTTCAAGCGCATAGCCCCAAAACGAAGGTGGAAGCTCAGTAAAGCTCATCATGGATCGAACCATGTCCAACAAAGTTCGATTACGACGCTCCGATATACCATTCAGCTGTGGTGTCATAGGAGGAGTCCACTGAGAGAGAATCTCATTCTCTTTCAGATAGTCCAAAAACTCGGTACTTAAGTATTTTCTCCACCTCGATCCGATCGAAGTGCTTTAATACTTTTACCTAGCTTGTTTTCTACTTCAGCCTTGAGTTCTTTGAACTTTTCAAATGCTTCAGACTTATATTTCATTAAATATAAATACCCATACCTAGAATAATCATCAGTAAAGGTAATGAAGTAGGTGTGGCCATATTGAGTACCAACTCTAAATGGACCACAAACATCTGTATGGATCAAATCCAACAGATTTTGACTACGCTCAGGTTTCCCCTTAAAAGGAGATTTAGTCATTTTTCCTTTCAGGCAGGATTCACAAGTAGGTAGAGAGTTAATATCAGACATATCAAATATGCCCTCTCCCACTAGCTTGTTCATCCTCCTTGAGGAAATATGACCTAGCCTAGCATGCCAAAGGTTTGCCGGGTTTTGGCTATCGATTTTCCTTTTGTTTGTTGTTGCCGGTTTATCAACATAATTTATTGGAACGTCTTTTAGTTTTAAGTTATATAGATCATTTTCAAGTTGTCCATTTCCAATCAAACATTCATTCTTGTAAATATTGCAAATCCCATTCACAAAATTGCAAGAATAACCATCTCTATCAAGCATAGAAACAGAAATAATGTTTTTAATCAAATCCGGAACAAATAAAACATCTCTCAAAAGTAACTTAAAACCGTTCTGCAAAATTAAATAAATATCTCCCACAGCTTTAGCTTCAACTCTGGAACCATTTCCGAGCCTCAGCTGGGTCTCACCCATTCTAAGCCTGCGACTTCTTGTCATCACCTGCAAATCATTGCAAATGTGAGATCCACATCCGGTATCCAATACCCAAGAAGTAGTATTAAGTGAAACATTTATTTCAATATAGAACATACCCTTCGCAGTTCGCAACTGCTCTAGATATTCCTTGCAGTTACGCTTCCAATGACCGGGCTTCTTGCAGTAATGGCAAACATCCTTGGATTTTTCCATGTTTGAAGCCTTTGTCTTGTACTTCTTCTCGGGTTCGATTTTCTTGGGTGGGGCAGAACGTTTCTTACCCTTTGTACTTGGCCCCTTCTTAGCAGAAGAAGAGGAGCCCACCAAGAAAGCCGGTTTATCCTTCTTTAAAGTGGATTCATATGTCACAAGCATATTGACCATCTCTTCAAGGGAGGCCTCTATCTTGTTCATATTGAAATTCACCACAAATCCGTCAAACGAAGAAGGAAGAGATAGAAGTAGTAAGTCCACGTTGAGTTCATGCTCCAACACCAAATCAAGGGTTACCAACTTCTGTATGAGCCAAATCACTCGTACCCCATGATTACGGACCGAAGTCCCTTCACGCATGCGACACGTCATTAGCTCCTTTACAGTAGCGAACCTTTCAGCCCTCGATTGAGCCCCAAAAAGTTCCTTGAGTTGTACGTGAATGTCAGCAGCATTCACGGTGTCCTCAAATCGCCTCTGGAGTTCATCAGACATCGAGGCTTGCATATAGCATTTGGCCTTGATATCATGGTCCCACCATGTATCAAGTTTGGCTAACTCTTCCGGACTTATGTCAGCTGGTGCTTCCTTCGGAGGAGATTTTTCTAACACGTAGAGCATCTTCTCCGAAGTCAAGACAATCTTCAACTTACGGAACCATTCCGTATAGTTTGCGCCAGTCAATTTATTTTGTTCGAGGATCGAGAAAAGTGGATTACGCGAATTCATCTTTATGAAATACTGAAAAGAAACAGACAAATATCAGTGATTGTTTAAGTAATTTACTAAGACATAAAATAGGCGAAATTTATTTTATGAATCTCACTCCCACTATTTTAACGATTTCACTACCCTCTAGTGAAAACGGGAAACTGTTTTCCTTAGTGAGAACATGGAGTCCAATTGACAAATTATGGTCCCGAATAATATCAGCCAACCATAATTTTCAAAAGGTAGAGCCCAATTGCTTCCAAAGCAACCTCCACGTTTTTACCTAATGTCCAATAAGGGCCCAATAATATGACGCCGTTTATTGTGACATGTCAAGATGACCCATCAATATTAAGTTGTGATGGACGGTCGCCATGTGGATCCCCCAATAATATGAGTCGATCCCATGGGAGTTCCACCCAACTTACAACATGTGTCGATCCAATGTACAGCTTTCCGACGAACGGGCCCCCCCTAATAATATGAGCCGGACCGTATCCGCGGGTAGCATCTCATACATTGATCGTTGATGGAAGGTAGGAACATTTAAACAAATTTAAATTTCCTTTATTTATCTTGATATTAATTTTAAATCATATTTAAAATGAGGGATTTTAATTTTGAAAATTTGTCTCATCATTTTTAAAATTTTTGTATGCTTGTCGGATTCACACAATTTTGTCTAAAACATGCATACAACAATAATATCACATATTATATAGGATGATCGATTCCATTTCTAATCGACCCGTGGTTGCCAATCACGAGTCTTAGTCCAATCCTAGGTAATATGCAGTATGCAATGCAATCCTATTACATTGTGCTTCCAATTTACATTTCTTCTGTCTTTATTGTCTGCTGGGCCCACCTCCGTCTTCAAATCTTCATCTCCCACTAAATCTAATGTATTTACAATAAATAACAATGACAAGTAGGGGATACATTTTTAAGGGGTGGGAACGGGCCATCAACCAAGCCCACTTTTATTACATATGACAATTCATATTGGGTCATAAACCAGGCCCATTAATAAATCCAACAACAATAAAAACAAATGTAAATTCCTAACATACACCTACAAAATTGGTCATGACAATCGATCATCCTTATTCAATAACATTTAATTCAAAATTAATTTATTGGATAACATGCAATGGCAATTTAAATTTAAAAGGATAAAATCATATTTCATATATAAAATCTTATTTTACATACAAAATCATATTTTATCTTTTTATCAAATAAAATCATATTTTATCTATAAAATCCAATTTTATACATAAAATCATATTTTACTCAATATATCCATAAGATCATATCTTATCATTAATTGTACCAAAAATAATTAATTTCAAAATTCAATTTAACGGATAAAATATTTAAATTTTCCAAAAATTCAAATTTATCCAAAAATCAATTTTAAAATTTTCGGACTCGAACAATTCGATCCGACGCCTCGTGGACCAATCAAAAACAATTTTCGATCGGACCAAAAATAGAATTTTAACATATTAAAATTTAATTTTAAAATTAAAAAATTAATTTTTCCGCGGGCCGCCCGGGACACTCCCGGGCTGCCCGCGCCCCAAAGGGCTCAGGCCGGGCAGCGACCATCGCTGCCCCCCCCCCCCCCCCCCGGGCAGCGATCCAATCGCTGCCCGGGTTTTGCCCGAAAAAAAAAAAATTATTTTTAAAATATTTATTTTGTTTCAAAAACCGAGGCTTAAAAATTTTTGTACAATCGATTAATTTAATCGCTTGATCTGAGCAACCTGGCTCTGATACCACTGTTGGAGAACTCGGCGATCAGATCAATCAGGATTGATACCCGGTGCAGCGGAAGTTTAAAAATTTTATATGGAACGATTTCATAATGGGTATCAAAACCTTACGATTAAATTGTGTGTGTAAAAATTAAATAACAATTATAAATTTTTACCTCCAATCTCGAAGCGAGATTATGGACACCAACAGATTGCTCTGCTCTTTTTGTATATCCCTGGAACTGATGGACGAACTGTTCTTCAATCAGGTCCACGAACGGATAATTAATCCCTCTGATAGATTGCACTAGAAAATCTATCAGAAGTTTCTACGAAGAGAATTAACGAATTTGATCCGTTAAACCAGACTGTAATTCAAAATTCACAGGCTGGATTTTCCTGAGCAGAGGGGAGGGGGGCGGCCACTGTTAGAGAAAATACTTAGGGTTTTTTCGAAAATTTGTGACCTGTTGTGTGTAATTTTTGTACTGCAACAACTTATTTATAATGTAGGCCGCTAACAGCTTAGGGCCCATTAGTCATAAGTTCAAGCCCGACAAGCAAAGCCCGCATGTTCAGAAATTAATATAAAATTCATCATGACTCCGATTGATAAACCGATTTCACCAATGTGCACAGAAACCATTTCTGCACCTTTTAAAGTCAAGATAAATTTTTCTGAATCCGAATTCAGTGATTTCCAAAAATCCCATCCCTATGTCATTTTAGGAAATCTTACTCCTCTACTCTTAAATAAGAAGTCCAACTTCTTTGTTCATTAAATTTAACTCTTTAAATTTAACTATCTCAATGGGGATTAAAAATCCATTACTCTGTGTGACCCTCAATGGTTCAGGGATACAGCTAGCCGTGGGCTCACAACTCCTTGTGACTCGGAACAACAATTTCTGACTTGCCCATCGAATCATGGTAAGAGCGCCTAGCAACATCGCCCCATGATTCCCTAGGTATCACTGATAGTGCCTGCAAGAACCAATAGATTTTGGTTAGCGTACAGTACGGTCCCTTCATCCATATATCCCGATCGAATCAACAACCATTGGTAAATCGAGAGTTGTTCGAGATTCGATAACTATGCAATACATCTTGAAGATCAAATAGTGACATCGCATGTGTTACTAAGAAACCATTTCTTAAAACACATCATGTACTCTGGCCAGAGATTCGTCACACTAATATCTCCTCAGATCGCATAGGATATCCACACTCGCAAGTATGTGGTGAATCCTTGACAACAAAGCATCGACTCCTATATGTGTTGTAACTGTACCCAATCCCGACACCTGATGACCCCAATAGAGTCGGTAAACGAGTCAAAGCACCGTACTAGCATATAGAGTCTCAATGATGTTTCAAGTAATAAGGACTAATGGTGTACAACCAAAACCGCGGACTTTATCCACTCGATAAGTGATAATCACTTGGAAAGTCCGGATAGGGTAGTTCGATCATTCATCGTATGAATATCCATTTGCATGCTTCGAACATCTCTATGTTCCTTACCAATGAAACGTGGTACTCTGCATCGCAAATGCTAGTCTCAAACTCGAGCGATCCTTATCCTTATTATCGGACGGCTCAATCGACTAGGAACAGTTTAGAATACACAGTGACTATAAGATGTGTTTCATGATAGACATCTCCATGTTCTACCACATCTTACATACACCTATAGTATATTCAAGGTCTTTATCAAAACAATAATAGTATATCACAATATGAAGAAAGATAAAGTCATTGCCATTAATAAAAGTGTAAATTATACTAAACAAAAGGTTGTTTATACAAAGAGTCATCAAAGCCCTTAGCCACAAGTTGGCTCACCGGGCACCTACTCTTTCACTTGGAACCTAGGATCCTACTATACTAGAACTAGCCTAGAGGTACGTACACATTGACTGAGATTGTCAGCGAGTATACATGTTTATATGTTGCATTTATTTGGCATTATTATATGGCATGATATATGATTTACCGCTTTCTATACTCATATGTCATGTGCATATACACGTTGAGCCTATACTTTGTTCTACCTGATTATAGAGCAGCTCAACTCTATACTCGATAGTCTGTCACTGAGAGTACCGCGACGGCGGGGACATGTATGTCTGACTACTCTGGTGTACTAGACGAGTGTGGTTGCACCCAGAGGTTGATCCGCGCGGTGGCAGCACTCATGTGGCGCCGGTACTGAGCATGACTTTTCAGATGACCCTTTACCAGTCATCATGTTGCATGCATTATATACACATGTTTACTCATGTTTATGTACTGGACGTTAGCACTCACGTTCTAGTTGTTATCTTGGACACCCTATTCCATTGGGCAGGTCGCAGGATGGACGGAGCCGGTAGTTCGAGGTAGGACTAGAGAGCCGGAGCCTGTCAGGGGATTTTATACAGCAGGATTTGTTTGGCTGTATAATGTTTACTTTTAAGTTCTTCGATATGGTTGTATCACTACAGTATTAGCCTGGACTTATTTTACTAAGCTGATATGTAAATTATGGATTATGTTTCCGCACGTTTTACTTTGTTAAGTATTTTGCTGTATTAAGTTTAATGCATGCTATTAGTTGCCAGTTAGTAGGTGATTCCATGCAGGATCACTACAAAATCAAATATAGAAATTTAAAACCCATATATAAAAAAATCAATTCACTGAAGTATTTACAGAATGGAAGTGCCAGCAGTTCTTCACAAATATTTGGGAGAACGGAATTCAGACTCGGCGAGGCAGCTGGTGGATGAGAAGAGAAAGATGTGGACGAGAATGGATTTTGATCTTGTTTTAGTTTTTAATAATCTGTTACTTTTCACAAAAAATACTTCTATTATATTTGAACTTAACATTATTTGCATTATTTCACCGATTCGAATTTAAGTTTGTTCTAAAAATGAGAATTTAGAAATGACGGGATCTTAAGTTCTGGAAAAAGTGAGTAATTTATTTGGTTGCTCAAGCAAATAATGAACTTTACAGAAATACCCATGTTATGCTTCATGTCGTATACAATAAAAGTGCGTATTTAACTTTGCTACTACATAATTGTCCTCTATTCATACTTTTACAAATATATATATAGATATAGGTAATATATATAAGTATATATATATATATATATATATATATATATATATATTTATTTATGCGTGTAGTAAAAAAGTGTTTGACTAAATTTATAAACTCCACAAAACAACTTATAAGCTATTTTGGAACTTATAAGCTTTTTCAATTTGTTTGACAATAATTTAGTCAAACGGCTTATAAACGATCAAAATAAATTGTTCTTTAAAAAGCTAAGGTAACCCTAATTTTTTTAAAAAATTCTTATTTTAAAATTTATTTTTCCAAAATAATCTTCTATATTTCCATAAATCCCCGCCATTTTCTTCACTTATAAAATATTATATATTTTTTAAAAATGAAATGTCCAAAGAATAATAATTTTCTAAATTAAAATATGAAATATTTTTATTTTTTGTAATATAAGTTTAATACATATGATAAAAATTTTAAAACTGATTTTAAATAAAATTCATTGTATTATTTTTTTTTAGTAATTTTGACAATAACAAGATTTATAATAGCAAACACATCAATATCTTTAATTCGTTTATAATAAATTTATCCAAACACTTTAACAGCTTATTTTTAAAACTCTTAAAAACTTATAATTGTCTTAATAAATTTAGCCAAACACACTCTAAGTAATAATAATAGATAACTAAAACTCACACACGTGACACAATTCTCATGCACGTATTTTAATATAATTAATTACCTTTTAAGATTTTTAACAAATCAGCTAGACATTGTTCATTTCCCTAAAATAAGTTTATTATAATCATTTTTATTGAATGAAAGAGAGGATTAGTTTTGTTCATCCATTAAAACGACTAAGTTACTCTAAAGGGTTAACACAAAGTTAAATAATATAGATATTTAATTGTAATATAATATTTTCATCCTCAAATTTGGAAGTTGGATGCGAATTGAACATTAAAATTTTTTAAATTAGGTTTTTCTAATTTTTGACATTAAGCAACAAATGAAGAAGATTTAATAGAATAATGAAAATCAGAAGAAAGCTCGACTGTAAATATGATATGATTCTACATACAAGTTTCATAGTGTTATTGATATATTAATGAAATCATAACAAAAAATTGAAGTGCTCTGGTCTGTCTGTTACATATGAAGAAAGAAAGAAAGAAAGGAAGGAGGGAGGGGCATTTTAAGATACCAACATTTATTACCAATCCAAAAGATTAGCAATTCCTCAAGAATAAAAATTTGCCTCGTGCTGGAAAAACCTGTATTCAAGCCTCCGCTAGTTTTAAACGAGGTACGATGTTCATCGACTGGAGCTCCTGCAGAACGAAGTAAAGATTGACTCATGTTATATACATACAAATCACAATCAAGAAAAATTAATACATCATAAACTTAGTTCAGAGAGTCTTGGACAAGATTTGCACTACTATCCACCACAATGTACGTGTTCATCAGTATAAGATGCCAGTGAGAAATGGAAGCCAACAAAAAACCAAGAACTTTGTAAATTAATCGACATCACCTTGAGTTTAAATAAAAAATACATATTGCATAAAGAAACACCAACGTGCACAATGACCACATTAACACCATCGATTGATTCTGAAAAGGTTTCATAAGATCTTGGTTAACACTTGGTAATTTATTTTTGAATATCACAATCATTAATGAGACTTGAATTGGTGTTTGGGTGGTGAGTGTTCGTTTCTACTATTTAGTGAAACATAAATAAATTAATAATATCAAGATAGTGGAATTTTATTAATTTAAAGAAGTATTCATTAATCGATGAATTAATAACTTATTATTTGAAAGAATACTTTTTCGATTAAACGAATATAAATTTAATTGCATAACAGATCGATCAATGTGTTTTGCTTTCGCTAATGTCTGCATCACATTGGTGGAATTAGTATAACTTGTGATACCTGGAATAAGAGTTTGCATGCATAAGGTAACTTCATGGTCGACATTTTCTCCCCACTCTTACACATTGTACAGAAGCCTGTTTTCAGTTTGAAGTTGTAATATCCCAGCAGACCACACTTCCGGCACACCTGCAAACAGACTAATTAGCAATCGGACGGATTATGATTTCAAAACTTCCAAACCTTTCAGGAAAAGCCAATATTGCAAGTGGAACAACATGAATGTTATGTCGTGCAAAAATAACTCGATAACATGTAATTTATATGTATACACACAAAATGGGTGATTAGGAGTGGTGATACATCTCACTTGCCACATTTCCACTGAAATATCCACATCCACTGAAATATCCACATTCATGTCATTGATTCGATGAAGCTCACCTGAACCTCATATGGGTCACTAGAAATCATTAAGCGCTCATATATCAGCATGCTAGCCCCATAGGCAATCAAGCAATCGCGTTCCATTTCTCCAACACGAAGACCTGCTCAATTATAAAAATCAACAAATTGCAGTCCTGGAACACTGATCAATTTTTAGAATAACTCGATTTCACACCTCCAGTTCTACTCTTTCCTTCTGTAGGTTGTCTAGTCATCAAAACGCGAGGTCCAGTTCCCCGGGCATGCATTTTATCCAAGACCTAAGATTAAAAAATAAATAAATAAATTCAACAATCAGAAAAAATCTGGCAAAACCGCAAAGGACCTTAGTCTCAATTAGGCATGCAATTTTGATGAAAAAATTCCATATTCAGGCGTAAATGACACTTTCAAAATAGATCTTTCCATGTTGTATAATGCAACAGCACTGGATCGTGTAAAGTAGGTGACAAGTAGAGCATAACAGGGAGAGGAACAATCACGGGAAAAGGCACCATGGGCAGATGAAAAATGTTTTAGATAGCAAAGATGTCAATATACAAAAAGACGAGCAATTTGCACCATAAATTCGTAACCTAGCATCAAACTCAGGCTTAAGCCTTAAGATAAATTCAAAGCTTATGGCTAACCCAAAGGATTTACTTTACCAGATTCTTTTCAAGAAGCTAGATAACTAAGAAAACCATCTCAATACATCAGAAAAAACCTTTGACTAGACTTCCATTTCAAGGAGAAACAAATACAGAATTGAGCAGACAATGACAAAGAGAAGCAACTTAACTTCCAATGCAAGTGCTAATTGATTATGTAAACCAAGCTTCAGAAAATATAAGAAAATGTACAATCTTCCTGATCCCCACGCTACATCGTTGAATTTTATCTCTAAAAAGTACAAGTATGCTAAATAATTCTATTTACAGATATCCAAGAATTTTAGAATAAGACGTGGACTTTTGGGATCATAATAACTTGAAAATCAAACAATGCAAACAAAGTACATCAAACGCTAATGATACAAAGGTACATAAGAAAGGGATATGTATGAAAACTAAAACCTGGATTGAGCAACGAGAGCTCACATGCTATCACAATCAAGCCATATCAATTTTATTTTACTTCCAGCAAATTTTGCTTGTGAAAATCATTGTTGGCATCGGTGTCAGGTTTG
Organism: Henckelia pumila; assembly: GCF_033568475.1. Classification (NCBI taxonomy): domain Eukaryota; kingdom Viridiplantae; phylum Streptophyta; class Magnoliopsida; order Lamiales; family Gesneriaceae; genus Henckelia; species Henckelia pumila. The sequence goes on along the minus strand of NC_133123.1, from coordinate 70,718,243 downwards.
GGTAGTTTACAGAAGACAAAGAGGTTAAAAAGGATAAGAGAAATTTCACTGCTCACCATGTGTTTCAGCTTTTGATAATAAATTGGACCCATGAAAATATACGCTTGTAGTGGCTCTCCTGTGATTCCTGCATAATCAAAAAGATAAAAATAGAAGGCTGATGTTAAGGAAGGCTAATTGACACCACAGAAGTCTCCAGTGAGATAACTAGCATTCACGAAAAGGCATAAAATCACTAAGGGTTAAAAGAGAACAGATGAGTTGCACAATTCAATCGTACCATAAGCATTCCACCAAAAACGAAACGTGGTTGCGCATGTTATATTAAATATGAGGAAACAATTTCATCCAAAAAAATATACAAATGAAATATAATAACCTAGATAAGGAAAAAAAAAATCTAGAAGAAACAATTTCTGATGTCCATACTAGGCATGCTTAAAGGTTCCACCGGTCCGGTTTCGGTCCGGTTCCGGCCGGTTCCGGATCAACTATGGTCGGAACCGGTTCCGGTTCCAAGGTAAGTAACCTTGGAACCGATTCGAACCTATGTCCGGTTCGATATGAACCGACGGTTCCGGTCCGGTTCTAACCGGTTCCGGAACTGGTTTTTTAATATATATTACTTATTTTAATATTATAATGAAAAACTTTATTTGCATTTTTTTTTAGAATAACTTTTATTTGCATTAATTTTGAACTCAAATAGTACATGATAATATAAAATTTATTTAACATTATGAAGAAAGTAGAGTAGAGAATGAAGAGAAATTGTTGTGTGAAATGTTCAAAAATTAACTAGTATTTATAGATGTATTAAGAGTTTAAACAATAATTTTTTTTTTACAATTTGCAATTAATATTTAATATTAATATTTAATAAATACATGCATTAGCCGTTTGACAAGCATGTGCAATTGTACCAAAGGCTACAAAGCCGTTGGCCCAATTTCATTGTTTTTCTTCTTTTTTTTTAAATTTTTTTCCGGGTTTTTTCCTTTGTTTTTGTTTTTTTTTAATTTTTTAACCGGTTCTGGTCCGGTTCCGGGTCTGATCCGGTCCAGGAACCGGAACCGGATGAACCGGTTCAGAAAATCCTGAACCGGTTCAATCCATTACTTAATGGATTGGGCTTGGTTCCGGGTCCGGTTCTGACATACCGGGTCCCGTTCCGGGTTTAATAGGCCGGTTCCGGTTCGGTTCCGGGCCGAACCGGTCCATTAAGCATGCCTAGTCCATACTAAAGAATGTGCTTAGCTTATGAGCTGGGCGTTTTCATGAACTATAAGTGATTGTCTTTTCTTTTCAAATTTCATGCAATTGATATACCATCCATCTTTCCCTAGGTATGCAGGTATTTTATCAATTCCTGAATCCAACAGTTTTAAACATATTGATGCCCGCCCGAGAGAAGAAAAGCAAGCTTTCATAAATTCAAGTTCTGATGAAAACAAACATTCTAATGCCTCTTGAAGCTAACAGTTACCACTACATATATCCAACACGCCAATACATCATTACTTTCTAATTATCAAACAATTTACTCGCATAACAGGATTACAACTTTAACAAGCCTAATATCATTGAAAGTTATGCTTTATACCCAAATGGCGGCAAATGCTGGATACTAAAAGATAGGAAGAATGACCTGAATAGATGAAATCTTTGCCATTATAGCTAAAGCCATGCTTCACCAGGGTTTCACTGCAAACATTATGAAGGGTTCTGAATCCTGAGAAATGTTTCAAAATGCAAGCCATGCGTCAAGTAGATTGAGGTGGGAAGATGTAAAGAAGTGGCAGTAGAGACCTTATTGCCTCAACTTTATCTGCTTGTCCACTGGGCTCTCCAAATGCACTTCCATAATGAAACCTACCGCATGAAACTCCAGCTTTGCTACCAAGAAGCTCTATCATTTTTCCAACTGTCATTCGACTGAAGATACATGACACAAGAAAAAGTTTCAAAATGTCAATGGAGTGATTATTTTCGAGCATCAAGCTGATACAGCACAAACGTTGATGGGTACGTGAACAATTTCAATTGTTTAAAATCTTGTCTCATTCATATACAAGCAGGTTTTAAATAACCACAAATAGTAGAATGCTATCAACTAGGACATACAAAAGTAGCATATTTTCGGTAATCAAACAACCCTCCAATGTCACACGCCTGGCATTTAACCACACTTGAAGATGAACTGTATTCCACAAGTAGTCATAACAATACATAGCATGAAATATGTCACTAGAAAATTCACGTCAGTATATCGTCCATGAAAATTTTATTACATGGCATCATAATATGAGGTAAAGCTGCAAAGTGCATGTCCCCTTAAGTTGTTCTGAAACGTGAAACCATAATTACACTGTACCAGGCTCAACCGCAATAGAAAAAGCAAAACCAACAAATTATGTTCATCCCTACAGTCACATTGAGAACTTCTGTCTGCTTTGCATGCTTTAGCAGCCAATTCAAAATTATCCTTAGTTCAAAACTTCAAAAACTTAACAAGTGCGTGCTGAAATAGAAAAAAAAAATACAAACTACAACATGTTTCACGAAGAAGGAATAAATAGTGAAACTCAACAACGATGGTGCTTTTAGTCATTCAGCATTTGATTTGAACTGACAGTTGATATTACTTCAACGAAGAACAAGTTATATTTTAAATTAAAGGATTCTGATTTGAATTTTCTCCCTTTCCCAAATTCACAAACGCACTTCAACCTTCAGAGTTAATGCTCAAATTCTTTACCAAGAAGAAAAGGGGGAAAGGGTTGACAAGAAAGGCTAGGGTATTACCAATTGGAGTAAAAACTCCAAATCGGTGTTTTCGTAACCGGACCGGTAATTGAACCGGTAAAACATTAAATAACGGTTCAACCGGTCGGACCGGTTCAACCCGACGGTCAAACCGAAATATTATTATATTGCATAAAATAATAGAATAATATAGTAATTGATATATTTTAAATTTTAATTTTAAAAACCTTAAATATGTATATATATATATATATATATATATATATATATAATAAAATATATATATTTACCAACGTTTAAAATCTAAACAACAAAATATATATAATCAAAATATCAAATATAATTATTTATATATTTTATAAGCAAAAAATAAATCAACATAAGCTCAAATACTACTAAAATACAATTTTAATCATGTATATATAACCAAAAAAAAACTTCTAAATCATAAATATAGAAAATAATGTTTTTTTACGGGATATAAGAAATAATTAAGGCCGGGGAGCCGGTCCGACTAGTTCTTGACTGGGTTTGACAGGTTCCGAGCGATTTGGCAGGAAAACGGTTTTAGAGATTATTCCAGACCAGATCGTGGTCGAACTGGCCAGTCCGGTTTTAAAAACATTGATCCAGATGTAGTTGGATATAAGATCTGAAATACTAAAATTAACTACCTCGGAAATCCATGAGGATTCATGATCAAATCAGGGCATATGCCACGTTCAGAAAATGGGAAGTCTTCCTGTTGAACTATGGTACCGCAGACTCCTTTTTGCCCATGACGGCTACTAAACTTGTCACCGACCTAGTAAACAATCATTTTTTTAGTCCCTCAAAAATATAAATGACAATTCAAAGAAGGAAAATTGTCATCATGAAGCCAAATTGGTTAAGCACCTCAGGCCTACGAGTATGGCGAATCATAAATTTTATGCATAAATTGTTATTCTTGTCAGAGCAGAGCGCCACTCTATCAACCACGACCGTCTCACCTTGAGGTCCTTTGTATTTCAGCTCACTTGGCTTGTACGCACTGAATGTAGCAGAATACACTAAGAGCTAATTAGCTACCTGCTACTTATAATTTATAAAGCTAAGGGTAAGCATTCTGTCCAAAGATAAATAACCAACCCCTCCGGCAGGCCCATTGGCGATGCCACTGGCACCCTAGTGACAGTGGGGGACTGCTTATTGATATAGATGTCTTCATGTCGAATAATTTGTCCAGGAGCTGCTAGTCCATCATAATCCAAAATCTGCATGAAAAAAGAAGCATTCAAATGGAAGATATTGGATCTCGATTGTACAACTTACAAATCATTAGCTGATAAATAAGGGAATCGCAAAAATTCACTGTAATTTACTGCAGACTAGTAATTTAAACTCAAGCAGACAATGAATAGAAGAACTTGTATCGACAAATCAAAATTATTTATTATGTCATTGAACATGTGAAGTCTAATGAAATACAATCATCATAACTAACTACTAACCAACTTTCATATAATGAAAGTAAAGAACTTCTATTGACATTAATAATACACCATTTATGTCATGGCATGCAGAGTATGGGGAAATGCAATCCTTGTGATTGCTAGGGGTAAAAAAAGAATCTTATTACAGGATAGGTTCCTAACTTACCCCAGTTCATCCAAGGAATTGACATAATCAAGCTCAATTACCACACTGATTAATCTGATAGTCTCCTCAAAATTATGCAATTATTAAAAGAAGGAAATAAACATAGGTATAATCTTTGAAACTCTAACATGTTCTTCCATTAATATACATATATTGCCACATCATTTCACAAGAAAACATAAATTGGAATAATCACCTGCATATTGGGTCCTCCATTTGGTCTAATTATACGATCAGATGTGCCATTTTCATACTTCTGACAAACAGCTGACATTCTGTTCGAAGTAAAAATGTGGTACTGTTATTACACATAATCCAATACAAAAAAAAAACCTAGGAAATATGTTTAACCAAAGCAAATGCTGTAAGCTAATGTATGAACTCGTACTTCTTCATTACAATGCAGCGACCAAAACCACGATCCAAGGATGATTTATTCATCACTATAGCATCCTCAATATCATATCCACTATAACTCATTACCGCAACAGTTGCATTCTGTCCCGCTCCTAACTTATCAAAACTGACCTACAGATAGCATCACTAAGTTATACGGCGGTTGTTCCACATTACACTTGACAATGAAATCCACTAACCAGTTCAATTGTCCGCGTCGTTAATAATGGCCGTTGAGGATATACTAAGAGGTAGATTATAGTGTCCATCCGACACAACTGCGAAGACAAAAATTTGCCAGATTGTATTCATAAAAAAATAGGACTAATTTTAAAGAGACAAAAGTCGAATTAATATCATGCCTGATTATGTGCAATATTGCCCATAGCTTGCTTACCCATAGCACACTGTACATGAAACAATACCGAACGTGATCATTAAAGATCCATACACTATTACGCCATCCAAACTATACGTAACCTGAATAAGCAAGGTAAACATACCTGATAAGTATTTCTTGGAGACTGGTTATGATGAGGATAAGGGATCAACCCAGCGCATACGCCTAGAATAGTCAAAGGCTCTATTTCAATATGAGTTGTTCCTTCTTTAGCATTCTCTTCATATAAAGCAATCTACAAACGATAATTTAGCATAAGACAGGTTACAGTTGACCTTCTAACCACAAAAAATTATCAAAGAAAGAGAAGTATGCAAACCAAAGAATTGTTCTCCTCGTTGACATCAAGATATTCTACCAAGCCTTCTTTCAAAAAGCTATCAAATGTGCGAACTCCATCCTGAAACAAGTGAACTTTATATGAGGCCATCAAGGAAAAAAAATGAGTAATACATCAAGCACTATTTTGTTTACCCTCAACTCCTTCATATGGTGCTCCTTGATTCTTGATACACCTTTGTCAGCAATTACTAGAGGACGACAAACACGACCACCATCTGAAGCAATGTAAACACAGCGCTGCAAGAGATTTCCTCATTAGTATCTCCACTGATGAGTCACAATTTTGCATCTACAACATGAAATCGAGCTGTCTAGCAAATGCCATTGGTTCAAAAATTGACAAACATTCAACAACAGAGAAACACAAGAGAAAAGAGTCACCTGCTTTTCATTCACGAAGATGCTTACAAACTCGCCAATTATACCTACCCTTCGCAGCTTTCTCATTGCATAAGCAAATCTCTGGGAACATTTGAAATCAAAAAAAAGAGAAGATCGAAGATGGCATATTCAAATAACCTAATAAACAACTTTGACCATCTATAAAACAATACCTGTGGCCGCCTATGCTTCCCAAGAATAAGTCCATTCAAAATTATAAGATATGAATTTGGCATGTGAAGTTCTTCACCTGAGAGTAATTCCAAGTCTTCTACCCCAAGAGAGTAGCACTGTCCCAAAAAAAGCAGGAAGTAGTGAAACATAGGGGGAAAAAAGATAGGCCAGCCTCCAAAATAATCCAACTAACAAAGAGTAAATAAGAGAAGCAAGAAATTCATGCTTATCCGAATGACAGAAAATACATCACCACACAATAAAAATGTTGAATTATCTCAAAATAGATTAAATTGTCAAGAGAAATGTACCAGAGAAATAAGAGGCCCTTCATCCTCATCAGTGGTAACATGTGTCATCAAGGCTAGATTCTTCACCAATCCACATGATTCACCTTCTGGAGTATCACAGGGGCACAACATGCCCCACTGTAGATAAAATGGTTTAATGTAATCCGCATGAAATTCATGAAGTGGAAAAACAAATGTAATAATACAAGAGTTAGTAACGACTAATCAATAAATCAAATCACCTGGCTGGGCTGCAATGCTCTAGGACCACTAACTTTTCTAGATTTTTCAAATTGGGACGAGATCTTCGTCATGTTACCTAATGTCCCTATGTACGACAATCGAGCTACAACCTGTAATAAATAAATTGGCCTTCAATCCATACCATATTACTGAGGAATAATCTTGGAGCAAAATTGTTTCAAGACAAAAAGAAGACAGTCACATGATGGGGAAAGTACACAATTAAATTTGTTTATTCTAGAAAAAATAAGTGAAAAAGAGTATATGAAATGAAATTTTGGTAGAGAAAAGCGAGTTATTTTGTAGTCAAGTACTAGTGTGAGCTATTGTTGCACAGAGACGTTTCTCTCTGAAACTTCTTTTGCGATTCAGTAGAACATATTTAGTTAATTCCATTACAGTATTATCTATATATTTTTATTGTGGTTGTGACATTTAGTCCGACCTGCCATATACGACCAATGGAGATGAAATCATAAATGGCAACCACGCATTCAGAGACCAGGATCGAAACAATAGTGGAGGTGTTGGAGAAAATGATGTTCTCGATGCAGGAAACCATGCAAACAATTAGTAAACAACAAAATACCAAACCTCAAGACGATGATGGAGCAGATGAACAAATAGAAAGGGAGGCAACTGCCAGATCAACATTTGGGTGGTCAGCTACGGACCTACGGTAGATAGAGGGCAATGGCGATCCTCGTCACGAGAATATTTCTGATGGGAGGCTGTCTATGAATAGACATATTTGTTGGAAAGTAGAAAATAATTTAGGAATTATTCCTGTAAATCTATAAATCAGCTAGGATCTTTGTATTATAGGAAAGTAACGGCTAGGAATTAATCTTTACCTAAAATTGGTGATTGTAAAGAATAAGATGATAAGAGAAATAATCTCTGTGTTATTTTATTAATGAACCAAGACACTCAATTTATAATTACAATAGAGATATAAAGAAAGAAAGAAAACTATTATGCCAAAATAACTTACTCTAATTGATTATATTCTATCCTATCAAATATCTCTAATTGGTTATGTACAATAATTTACAAGAAATAGAAGATATTTGAATATTTTCTACACTCCCCCTCAAGCTTGGTTGTAGATATTGATTATTATTCAGATAGTCCTTTCGTGAGGAGATCATCCAATTGGTGAGATGTGGGAATATATTCAATATTGATGTTGCCTTCATCCACCTTCCCTCCGATGAAATGACGGTCCAACTCGACATGTTTAGTCCTATCATGTTGAACAGGGTTGTGAGTTGTGTTGATAGCTGACATACTATCTCAGTAGAGAACCATAGGGTTTCCAAATTGGATTTTTAACTCTTTCATCACTCGTCTTATCCAAATGAGTTCACATACTCCATGACTCACGGCCCTGTATTCTGCTTCGGCACTACTCCTTGCAACCACGGATTGTTTTTTGCAACGCCGTGTTACCAGATTTCCCCATATTACCGTACAGTACCCAGAGGTCGATTTTCTATCATTGATTGACCCTGGCCAATCTGCATTAGTGTATACACACACTCACTCCTCGATCATTTGTCTTGGCAAGAAAAAATCTTTTCCCAGGAGTTTGTTTCAGGTATCTCAAGATTTTGTAGACTGCACTGAGGTGACCTTGATATGGTGAGTGCATGTATTGGCTCACCAGGCTTATTACAAATGCAATATCTGGTCGTGTATGTGAAAGGTAGATGAATTTTCCAACAAGACGTTGATAACTGCCTTTATCGATTGGTTTCCCTTCAAACATTTTTCCTTTGCTTCCTAGTTAGATTGGTGTGCTGCTTGGCTTGCATCCCAACATGCCAGTTTCTTTCAACAGGTCTAATGTGTATTTTCTTTGGGAGACTGAAATACCTTTTTTGTTTCTAGCAATCTCCAGTCCCATAAAGTATCTCAAAGTTCTGAGGTCCTGTACTTCAAATTATCGTGTCATCATTCGCTTGATTTCCTCCAATTCTTTGTTGTCTTCCCCAGTGACAATTATGTCATCAACATACACGATAAGAATGACAAATTTTTTCTCGTCGGAGTGTTTGACAAACAATGCATGATCTGCTTGTCCCTAAGTATATCCTAGATTTTTTCTTGCCATGGAAAAACAATCAAACCAAGCACGAGGAGGCTGTTTCAGCACATAGAAAGATTTATTGAGCTTGCACACAATCTTACCTCCTAAATGTTTGTCAAATCCAGGAGGTTGACTCATATAAACCTCTTTTTGAAGTTCTCCATTGAGAAAGACATTTTTTATATCGAGCTTCTGCAATGGCCAATCTAGGTTCATTGCCAATGACGAGAATTCTGACAGTGTTCAGTTTGGCAACCAGGGCAAAAGTTTCAATGTAGTCAATTCCATAGGTTTGAGTAAAGCCTTTTGCCACTAGACGTGTTTTATGCCTTTCAATGGAGTCATAAGCCTTGTATTTGATTGTAAACACCCATCTGCAATCAACAGTACACTTCCCTTGTGGTAATTCAACCAGATTCCAGGTGTTATTTTGTTCTCGGGCATGCATTTCTTCAAAAAATGGTGGTTTGGGAATTGGGAACATCTGTTTGAGGAATAGGGCATTGTTGGGGAAATGGTGGTGGAGGTTTTATGTCGAGGATGAACCATTGTGGAAAAGAATCATAGTGAGTAAATACTGGTTACAAAAGAATGGATGGGATGCTGGGTTAGCAAGGAATGTTACTTTCAGGTGCCCAAGGAAATTTATTTCTAGATCTTAATTGGCTTTTCACAAATTAGTGAGGACGGTGGTTAACGGGGGTACCTTGTATAAATGTAAGCACAAAATCAAAAAAATTATTGCTTAGGAAATAGGAAAAACCTTTGTGCCTCAAGACGTGCCCTTAGAAGCATTAAATCATGTAACCCGATATACCATTTCTAACCTGTGCAGCCTATACTAATAATTTGTCTGAATCTTATTAATTTGTCTCTCAACTACATAGTGTGAATGTTCCTAAGATAGTACAGAAAGCTCTAAATGATCTAGAATGAAGGAAGGCGGTCCTTGAGGAGATGAATGCTTTAGAGAAAAACAAAACACGGGAGATAATGTCTTTACGTGTAGGGAAGCAGACAGTTGCAAATGGGTTTTCACTCTAAATAACAACTCAGAGCGGTCATTGTGCTGATATAAAGCGAGATTTGTTGCCAAATGGTTTACACAAACATATGGGATTGATTATCAAGAGACATTTGATCCTGCAACTAAATTGAAAACATAATGAATATTACTTTCAATTGCAGCAAATTTGAATAGGCCCTTATATCAGCTAAATGTCGAAAATGCATTCCTCGAATGGAGACTAGAAGGAAAATGCATTTATGAATGAGCTACGAGGATTTAAGGAGAACTAATTATTTTCTTTTCTTGAGTGAGTGAGAAGCACTTGCGTGAGCTAAGGTTCATAGACATATCGAAAGAATATTGCAAGCCAATATTTATTTTCTTTTCTTGAAGTGAAAAGAAATAGAATGAGATAGGGTTGTACATGACATTTCTTTGGATTACGATTTCCATTTCAGCGAAATACATTCAGTTAATTACAATTCAATATCATTTGTACATTTTTATTGTGGTTGAAACAAAAGTCAATAACCAAAGGAAGATTGGCATACTGATATATAAATAAAGGGGGATGCATTAATAAGCATGTATAAAAGAAAGGATTAATAACCTGAGTCATGCCTTTTCGATTCATCCTGAACCTTTTGACATCCCAATTTCCGGTAGAAAGAGTTCTTTCTAAACCAATAGTAATGCTATCCTTCACTATAAACTGGAAAAGGTACAAAAACATAATGTGAAAAACAAATAAATAAGTGCTAAAGTGATATAAGCGAAGGATCATAGTCATTAACATTGGTGGGCATTCAGGTCCCAACTTGACCCGAAAATCGGGTAGTTCGGGTAATTGAACAAAACCCGATACATATATCGTGTAGTAATTTTTATTTTATTTCATAGATAAGAAGATAAATTTAATTAAAATAAAATAAAATAGTGTATTTTTATTTATATTTTAGTTGATTGTGTTAATATATTATAACTTTGTTTAAGTATATTCTAATTAATTAAAAAAAACTAAATATTTAATTAAAATATTGTTTATAATTTTTTTTTTTAAAAGGGTAATACCCCACCCGAGACCAGATTATTTCAGGTTTGGGCATGGAAAAATAAACGACAACTCTACCCGTAAAAAATTACCCAATCAATAAGATGCTAAAACACAAATACGCAAGCAATGAAAAACAATCCAAGGAAAGAAACTTAAAGATACAGTACAACTGTACAGGAATATTCTACTTTGGAATGTGTGGAGATTATGTTAGTCAGTTAGTGAGAATGTCCATGTTGTTGATGGCATTCGAAGATCTCGTGAATGTCCATGTTGTTGATTGCATTCGAAGATCTCGTGTACACGTATAAATTTCTTGGTGAAAAATTCAAAGAACCCCACTTCTAGCTTACCAAAGGGCAATGGGATCCATAATTTTCATTATGTAAGTTCTTAAGATTAATTCACCCAAGGTTTAACTATCGGTAGGTTGATCGCTTGGTTTAAACTGGCTAATCTCTCAGAATTCGTCTCTCAAACACGTTCTGTCCTTGAAACATGCATAGTTCATACTTCATGACAAATACGCTGAATAAGGAAGTTGAATCGAGTAAGCAATAGAAATGATAACAAAGTGACGAGTATAAAGGAGACAACCGAAGGATGAAAACTCGTGACACAGCCAATAAATCCAGCACTTAATCTTTATAATGAAACATAGAGGAGTTGGTCACTCTTTAAGGTTTGCAGGCTAAAAGAGGATGAAAAAAAAAAGTCACTGTTGCAAAATATACTACAACTAAACCACGGAAATTAATCATCCTAAAGCAATCACCTATCCTGTCAAGGACAAATGGACCAGCAAGGCCAATGAATCTTTACTTTTGTAAGCAGTAGTGCATCTATCTAATACACTTCTTCATGTGTTGAAACAAAGTTTACTATACCCTTGCGGAATTCAGGAATTTGTTAAGGCGCTCAACTTAAACAGAGTTGAGGCCATTGATAAGTTAAGACAGACATATTTTCAACCCCCACAAGTGGATGCACACATGCTGCTGTTCGGATTTGTACCCAGAACCTCTCTTGGGATAAGGAACTTTAACAACATTAATATTGGAGTCAAAGAAACATGAATTAGCAAACACCAGCAAATATATGTAACACTGCAACTTTTATTTCTATTCAGAATGCCACTGCATAACATTTTCTATACATTGTAATTTACTAAATATCCGTGTTGTAAAAGACGTTAAGCGGTAACTGGACGCCTAGGCAGTTGAATGTTTTTTTTTATATTTTTTATATATAATCATGCAATGCAATTACAAATAGTCATCATTTTTTTATGTAATATATGTAAATAAATTATGCTTATGCATTATTAAATTTTATATAATACAATACAAATGACACAAGGTGCAAATGTTAGTATATAAATGCAACTAAAAAGATAACTAATAAAGATGACCCCACGACAGTGGTGGGTTGTTCGAGGCAGGAGGCGGGGTTTGTGGGTGACTGGGTTGGAGGGGCTATCATGTTTTGGAAGAAAATGTGTGCAGTGTATTAATAGTTAGGGTTTTTTAAAATTTTGTTGACTTCGACTGCCTCGCCTGCCCCTGCTCATATTCTACTGCCTATAGAACCGCCTAAGGCAAAGGCGATGGGGTCGATGGCCGCCTCCCGCCTCGGCATCCATTTAGAACACTGCTAAATATCCAATATAATTAAACACATGGGAAATTCACAAAGTTTGGGTATGCTCTTGCTTTTAAGTCACATAACCTCAGGCATCAGGACAAACCTGGGAAATGTCAAACCGGCTGGAACGGCTGGGCTTTGCCAAAATGGTATCAATTGTCCTTCTGGCCTCGTCGTTCATCGTCTTGAATAAATCCTACAATACAACGTTGAGAGAGAGATTTGAGGGTACAAATCATCATTAACTGAATGACAGAAACAACCAAAGGACCGCAAAATACCTCAAAAAGTAGTGATAGCAATTGACCAGACAGTTCCAGTCTTTTGTTCCCCACATAATCCTACAAGGTTAAATAGATTAAATAATGACAAACAATACTACCTACAAGAATTAGAGGCATCACCAAGGTTGACACTTTGCTTTGTAGAGCAAAATAACGTCACATGAGAAGTCACTTCCAACATCAAACCGTCTATGTTGCATAGATACGGGTACTGGTATCGGATCGAATACTATACGGGTACGGCGATACGGGAAATTTGGAAAATATAGACACGATACGGCTAGGATATGGTTAGAATTAAAAAATAAAGAATATATATATATATATATATATATATATATATATATATATAAAGCATTAAAAATCCTAGAGATAGGGCAGCTGAGACGGCGGCCGTGCGGCGGAACAGTTCAAAAGTGGCGTTGGTGATGATTGATGATAAAGCAGAAAGAATGGAAAAATGGGGAGCGAGCAGTAAGGACTAGAGAATGGAGAAGTAACGGACTGAGATAGGGCTTTTTAAGCCCAATTAAAATTATTATATTTATTAAGAAATCCTTATAAATTTATTATTTTTCAATTGAACCCTCAAAACTTTAAATTATTTGTAATTTAGTCCAAAACATACCCAAAAATGTACCCGGGCCGTACCCACGCCATACCCAAGCCGTACCCAGACCGTATCCAACCGGTCAAACTTGAAAATGGTTAACGACACGGGTTCGACCGTATCCGACACGCGTATTTGCGTGTCGTACCCGTACCCGATACTCCGAAAAAAAAATTCTGCAGTACCCATGCTACATAGCAAACCACATAGCAAGATATATCATTAACAATGTGGCACCAAAATAGTCAAATTATCCTGTAAATCAGTAACATCGAGAATGATAACAATGGCAAAAACCCAAATCAGGCACAAACATATGAAACCCTCACTTCTCAACTCCAGATACCCAAGGTATGCCAGGCGGTAAATGATCGAGAATTACCAACGGAAGGGAAGTTCCTATGATTGAATTATGCCTAATGTAAAATTATAAGTAACCTCAGGAATGCATATTGCATTTCTAGCCAACTCCCACCTTAGAGCAACCTTATCAATCTCATTTCCACTTCCTCTGTTGCTAGTGCGGTGCCAAGGATTAATGTTGAAAGTGATTCTTTCCTTTCTATATACACCATTAGAGTGGCCAGTTTTGACGGATTGTCATCACGATGTGACTGACAAAAACTGTGACATGAGCAATCAGATTTTGTTACCAAGAAAGAGCATGTGGCACTCTAGTTCTGTGTCTTCTATGCAAAGCAGAATCCAAATATCAGAACTGTATAATTCACTCTAGTCGTGAATCGTGTAGTATCGATTGTTTGGTTTTCTTTTTCTTTCTTTCATTCTTTTTTTTTCGAGATTAATTGTTTGGTATTAACTTTTTTGATAGGAAATGAAAGTACATTGATAAAGATATAGCGATAATAATTACAAAAAATAGACCACAGGTATTAACTATGATAAAACTTACTTTCAACAAAAGAACCAAGAAATGTCGATCAGACTAACAGTTTTTTATTTATCTCTGGTATTTTTGCCCCCACCTCCGAGGTATATATTGTATTTGGCACTTACCTCCCTTGTCATTTACGAGGGGTGGTGAATGCAAAAAAAAAAAAACAAAAAAAAACAAAAAAAACCATTTGTCTATACCATAAATCTGAACTTGTTACCAAATCCGGTCAGCTACTTCAATATTTAAATGTTTAGAACTGATTTTATTGTTTTTGCCCCAAAACCAGGAAGAACATGCCAACATGTTTGTTAGGTCAAGATTTCTTTTCTTTGGTTTTTTGAAAGCACGGTTTCTTTTCTTGTGGGACAAAGTTTTGCAACACATCTAATATTCGCAACACAAAATATCCCAAACAGCAACAGGGATTCATAAATTAAAAAGAGAAAATGTAAAGAAATAGCCGCATAAAGTTGGCCAGCAAATATGATGGAAGGGGGTATTCTGTCAGTTGGCAGGTGGAACATAGCTTTTATAGGCAACAACATATTGAGGTTGGCACGGCCATAGAATGCTCTGGAAATGACAAAAGGTAGACAATCTTCACTTTCATCAACCAAGAAGAGGGTGTTTCTGAGCAAGCCTGATCAGGTATTCGCATGGATTCTCAAAACCTTTAAAACCACTGTAAGTATTTGCCCGTTTCAGGCAACAACAACATAATAAGCCCCTCACCCACGCAGTGGTGTTTACACCAAGAGTTTGCAAGACAAAAAACCTGCCTTCCAAGTTGTCAGAACTATAGACATGCAACATGATGTACGAGTGATACTTGATCAACGTAACAGAGCATTGATGTCAAAAAACTACGAGCCAATCAATCTCAATCCTCCTTTCACTCTTCTGCCTTTACAAATCGAATCTTGGCAAAGGTTTGAATTTAAAAGTCAAGAATATTACCAACCATCTTACAACAAAAAAAAGTCGAAAATTAATTAAGAATCGGACATGATGTTGAAAATTGGGTCATGTAAGAAGTTGTAACGAAGGAAGAAAAGTAACTAAAAACTGAAATAATCCCAGGAGTGAAAATCAGCTGAAGATAGTGTCAAAACAGAGGAAATTAACTAGTATAAGTTTCCTTCTTGCTAAGAATGTATATAGAATGACTACTAAAAGAGATTCTGATGAAGTCACAATAGAGATAAGCTCTGACTATGAAGTATTTTGGAACTGAAAAAACAACCTCCAGTGTGTGCTAATATTTGTTTCAGGAGTAAAACAAATATTTGAGTTACCACGTCTCCCAATGCAGATGAGTCAATGACCAGCGAATTGATTAATAATTACAAAAGTACAGTGCAGCAACATGGAACACAAAAAACCAAAATAAAACAGAGGGGAAAGTTAAAAACTATAATAACACAGTTTTATTTTAGCTTAATGAAATATAACGTCCATGTTAACTGCCAGAAGGATAAGATACCGATCAAGTAACTAAGAACACACAAAATTAATTGATAAATTATTTCAAGTAGGGTGCTAGCAAAATATACCTTATCATCCATTGCATCTTTATTTAAGATCGCTTCCATCATGCGTCTCAACATCACAGCAACATATATGCATTTTGGACGAAAATTGTTTTGACGAACCTGTAAGGGTAATAGTGAATTTGCAAATCCAAAAGTTAACAAATATTTATGAAGAACCATATCTAAATATAGAACCTACTGGAACGTTGGCAAGAAATATGTCACGAAGGATACTGAGAGGGCGCCCTTCCTGAATACAACATGAAGGATAGGAAATAGGACAATAAGCAAAGTAGATTATTGAAAGAGAGAAGTAAAGTTCTCAAATTCATACCAAGCAACAAACAATAACAGACCTTCTCAAAAGCAGTCGAATATGGTGAAGTTTTAACCTACATCATGAAACAACAATGATTGAGAACGACGTAAAAAAGCTACAGAAGATGAGGAAATTAAAACTTGTTCAAATGACCAAAGAAATTCCTAGATTTTAAAGAGAATAAACAACTCAAACAAGCAAAACATCTGAAATAATTATGCCACATGTGTAAG
Organism: Henckelia pumila; assembly: GCF_033568475.1. Lineage (NCBI taxonomy): Eukaryota > Viridiplantae > Streptophyta > Magnoliopsida > Lamiales > Gesneriaceae > Henckelia > Henckelia pumila. The sequence goes on along the minus strand of NC_133123.1, from coordinate 70,701,935 downwards.
GATAATTATGTTTAAAACTCTGAACATGTACAATCCATGTCTACATATTTATCTCCCGACACATGCATGGCTCTGTGTGGGGTTTGTGTAGAGGAGGAGACTCTGTGTGGGGTTTGTGTAGAGGAGGAGACTGCTTCAATTGTTAACCATAAAATCATCACACTCCACATTGACCTGCCCATTAGTATGCGCCCCACCATTTCCTGAAATCACACATCCGATGCACAAAATATTTTTTTTTATAAGAAACTAGAATATTATTTATAATATAAATTAAGATTAATACAAGTTTTAACAAAATATTTTGTGAAACAGCAAAATACTTGAGTTGTTACAGTTTATACTGTTGCAACCTAGCAAACAGAGAGAAACACTACCATGTCAGTTATTAAATACTGTAAATTGTTTGATACCGAAGTAGTTATTAATTTTTACCAGGAAGAAACTAATGTAAAAATGCCTAACTACCAGTCAATATTTTTATATGAATGTGGAATTCTGCTGCATTCTGGAGCTGGAGAACAAAGTCTTAGCCAGATATGTGGAGTATGATGAATTTATGGTTAACAGTTTATACTGGTGCAACCTAACAAACTGAGAGAAACACTATCGTCCAAGTTCTGATGAACAAAACCTTATGTTCAAGGAACTCCAGTGCCTGATGTTGGGTATATACAGCTTCCTTTGCACAATCCTGAATCGAAAATATAATACAAAGTAAAATTCAGAAGCCACATTTTTTATTAGAAACAAAATTCATTAGTAACTACGGGAAAGTATAAAAGACATCATTCGAGTATAAACTTTCGAGATATTTAAATTGATAAACCAAGTTGCTATCATTAGTATTTCAGGACCCATGATAAATATACAACTCATCAGATGCTTGAAGATTCCGTTCAACTTCTTTTGTATCCAACAGACAAGGATACCCAGTCAAATGGCTCCAGCAGAAAACTTCATAGTTTTAGAAAGGCCATCAAACCCAAAATATTGCTGGACAATTCTTTGAAGAGAAATGATAATTTGTTCCTAGATATTGACCTTAGATTAGATTGTCTACCTCAATTGAAGGGAGTAGCAGTTCACGCTAAGCCAAATTGTGTACCTCAATTGAAGGCAGTAGCAGTTCACTATAACGAGGGTCTCTTCCAACCATTTGAACAACCTCTTGATCACTCTCCATACCCATAGCCTTCATTACTACCATAATAGGAACCTATGAAAGATAAGGCAACCACAGAATGAACATAATGACAAGAAACAGAACTACAAAAAAAGAGGAGAAAGAAAGGACTTGAAAAGACATATCAACCTTGCTTGCAAACTGATTCAGGTACAAATATATCTTCTCTTTCTCCATTTTTATAACTGTTTTGCTCTTTGTTGTCTCCGTGCTGCTGGTAACAGAAGCTTGCACACTGCGAGAAAAGAAACAATCTGTTAGGAATTCAATTCAAGGAAATAATGCCATCATAAAAGACAAAATGGGAATTTCTAAGGTTAAATGATCTTTAAGTGCTATGATAAGGAAGAAGGTTTATTCCTTTATGCAACATTTCACATAGTGGATCTTCAGCATCTACAGACAATTCCTTCAAAAAAGATCCAAGAAAGCTTTCTACATAATATGTTAAAAGTTCTTTTTTTTTTTTGTAGGAAACGAGAATATATTATAAATATAAAATTTAGTATTACATATACAAAAAGCGGATAAGATATCCGCATACGGAGCCCGTTTAAGTCAAGACAATATCAACAATATATTAAGCTACCAATCTCTGACCAAGTCTAAAACCGAAAATGTAGCAAACTCCTTATGATTCTTAATCCACGTAGAAGCTCGTGGCTTGATCTTGTCCCAACACGTTTCACCCAAGTCCACTATATCTTCAAAAATTACATAATATGTTAAAAGTTCTCATCAACTGCGAAAAAGCATTGTGTGACAATGATAACACTGAGCTACATTCTCGCACACCAACTTAAACGGAGATTCTGTGTATGTAAGAAAGAATACAACTTATTTACCCAGCTATTACAGGACCTATTAAAGAAACACTAACTACGTTCTAGCTGGTAACCTTAAAATGCAGTAATTGGCACTATGCAGAAACTTAAAGAAGGAAAAAAAAAATTGTACTTCAGAAAAAATAAAGTAAAATCCACTGACCATCCCTTTTTATCGGTATCGATGATTATTCTGTTCTTCGAAAGTTGTTCTTGTATCAAAATCACCTAAACCAAGATTATATAAAATCAGCACCAAGCTAACAAATTCCAATAGGCAAAACATCATTCCGTAGGTCAAAAGAGATGCACTAGTCAAGATTATGTTTAATGTGAACGGCAAAAATGCTTGTAAGTTGGGTCAGAACATGTGACAAGGACAGGTATTCATTGATAATTAACTCAACACTGACAGCTTAAGACATTGATACCCTGAAAGTTTATAAGGAAAAATCGTACAACAAATGGAGTAACACCATTTCTTGTCCTTTTTTTCATAAGAGTAACACCATTTCTTGCCTTACTAGAGTGTGTAAAAGAAATTGCATATATTACACAATGCCATTAAGAGTAACGCAAAAGGCTCTCACACAAAGAAAGCGAGCAAATCCATCCCTGATCCAATAACAGTGATTTTATCTCATCACAAGACCAAAGATGCTGAGATATCAAGATCACACAGCATACGTCCAAGAAAATTCAGAAATGTACTCGTAAAGTATAATACACTGTTCTAAAAAGTGTCGCCTAGACACTAGGTGGTTGTCATCACCCCGATTTTTAGACAGTTGAAGGTTTTGGGTGTTGTTACATTAATTGGTTGTCTAGCCGTCTAATCTCCACTTAGGCTGCTCAAAATTCGCCTAGACGGCCGCCTAGATTAATATATAATATTTATTATTTGTTTATAAATTTTAATTTTTTAAAAAAAGATTATTTGACATATTTGCCCATCAATTTGTATCGGATGAAGACAAAGAATATGTCTAAGTCTTTTGAGATTGAATTCGATAGAGAATAATTATTTGAGAAATAATAAGATGAACAAAAATAATTAGATATTTAGACTAAAAAAACAACTCCTGAACATGTGAATTCGATAAAGAGGAATATTAAAATAAACAAGAATAATTAGATATTTAGGCTAAATAGAAAATACCGCCTAGACACCGCCCGCTTACGGCTTTTTAAACATTGGTATAATAATGCTCACACTATGAACATGTCAGCAACATCCAAGTGAAGACGAATGAAGAACAAACTATGGAAAAAAAAAAGTTGATAACCAACGGTAAGAGCATCACCTTCTCCGTTCCTTTGATGATAAAATATCCACCAGGATCAAGTGGGCATTCACCTAAAGATGATGGATCACAGAGCAAACAATTATCAAGACAGCAAAATTTAGCATGCAAATGACTCTGACTTCTTATAACAATGTGCCACAATTTAAAATCGTTTTAGCAGATTTACCATATTTCGCTAGTTCTTCTTCATCCTTCTCATGCAAAATGCAACAATAACTTCTTAACATGATAGGCATTCTGCCTATAATGACATCTCTCTGCCAAAATAACTCAAAGGAATTAATATACGAGTAATGTCAAAAATTGGCGAATCTGATAAGATATCACTGAGATAGGATATTTAATATTTTAAATAAATTGTCTGATCAAAAAAAAATATTTTAAATAAATTTTAGACAGATAGGGTTTTAGATTATTAGGAAAAATGTGCCTAATCTGCTTTATATGCATGTGTGATTTGCATTCTGTTTCTCCAAGAAATAAAATACTTTCCTTCTTCCCAAATCTACATGGTATCGAACGGGTTCAATCAATGCTCCTTTCCATGGTAAAAACAACGATGACAGGAAGCATTCATAATCATCCATAGTTGATCAGAGAGCTCCTCCGACGAATCTTCTGAAAATACCCATTCCATTGTGTCGGCCCATCCATCTCTTCTAGCGAGCACTTTCCTCAGATTCCCAGCCTACAGATTATTGTTCACAAACTCAACGGGAAGCATTACCTCGAGCGGGCACAACCCATGAAGCTTGCACTCAATGAAGGAGGAAAATTAGGGCACATGACAAGGGAGACAAAACCTCCTGCAGATACCGATCTGAAAATTCTCTTATCATCGCTTGGCTTATTAACTCAATGGACCCAGAAATTGGAAAGCCTTACTTGTTCATACCCATGGCCAAGGAGGATTGGGACGCTGTCCGAGACTGTTATTCTGATTTCGAAAACTCATCACAGATCTTTGTCATGAAGACGAGACTTTGGCAGTTAAAACGAAGTGACTGAAGTTACAGGTTATTACAATAAAATGGTTGCTTTGTGGCATGAATTAGATCGATGTTATGCTGATAATTGGGATGACCCAAAGGATTGTGCACGTTATAAAAAGGAGGAGAGTGATCATGTCTATATGTTTCTTGCTGGCTTGAATCAAAGTCTAGACGAAGACCGAGGAATAATTCTTGGCCGAAACTCTCTCTGCCTTCATTGGGCGAGGTATTTTCTGAAGTCCATCGTGAAGAATCTTGGCAAACGGTGGTGCTAGAATCCAGAACCAGAGGGTTCTGCTCCGGTGTCAAAGAAATTTGAATCTGATGGGGACAAAATAAAAAACTCAGGATGTGAACACTGGTAAAGCATGGCACAAAAACTTGAAAATTGTTACAAACTTCATGGTAAACCACCAGATTGGGAAAAAAAAAAAAGAACACTGGAGGACGACGGGCATTTAATCTGCCACTGCCAATTTTGAAGAGAATCAAATCAAATCAGAACCAGCTCCATTCACGAAGGAGCAGTTAGAGCATCTATACAAACTTGTTCAGTCTCCAAGAATGTCTGAAAACCCATCTTGTTCTCTAAATCAGACAGGTAACTGCAATTCATCCCTACTTAGTGTCGCACCATCCTCTGTAAACCCTTGTGCACGTAATAAAAAGTCAAAATAGCAGATGGTTCTCTTCCTGATATAGGTGCAGTTGGATCTGTTAAACTTTCTCCCAGCCTAACTCTTCACAATGTGCATCATGTTCCAAAGCTTTCATGCAACTTATTGTTTGCTAGCAAAATTACCCTTGAACGTAAATGTATTTAACTTCTTTTCTTCATTTTGTGAGTTTCAAGATTTGAGTTCCGGGAAGATGATTGGCAATTCTAGGGAACATGCTGGACTCTACTTTTTTGGAGATGGACCCATTTCGAATAGACAAATTCGAAAGGACCCAATGGTTGTTTCAATTCTGTTTTTAATTCAAAGGACAATGATATGGCATTACAGATTAGGTCATCCTGACTTTCAGTATTTAAAGCATTTGTTTCCAATTCTTAGGTCCAAAGCTTTGGCGGAGTTGGGCCTCGTTTGGGTATCCCCGAGATCAACTAGAGATTTATTCGCAGAAGATCTGGGTCGTGATCTAGATAGGTAGTCCATTGTATATGTTGGTTGGAAAACAATCCTTTTCTCGATCTCATAATGATGGGGGAAGAGACAAGAAGTTTCGGACATCTTAGACTTGGGGTTATTTGAACCTCCCAAAATGTTGTTGTCTCCTTCAACCATAGTTACACCTAAGATAGAAAATGAGGCACCAGTTGACAGGACAAGTGTGCCCTTAATGCCATCACATGAAAATTGTGATGTCGATGAATCAAATAGCGAGGTAAAAAACACAGGGGGTGATACCATTTGACATTGTCCATTCATGACGGGTATAATTCAAAAAGGGAAACCTGTTGATCCTCTGCATAATCATAACTCCACAGGCTCTCCAGGTAATACTCACATCGAATCTGCACAATTTGTTCTCTTTATATCTGAATCTAGTGGATTTTCTGGCTTAAACATGACATTGCTCTTTGAAAGGTTGTAAGGTCATGTAACTGTCATGGACTCAAACACTGCCATCCAGCCCATCAAGCAAAAGGGTCAAGCAGCAAAGCCCAACGACATAACTTACCAACGATTCAGTAATGGGAAATTCAAAAATAGACAGTAGAGGATCCTGCAAGATTTTACTAATATGATTTTATCCACTTTCCTTGTTAAGCATTAGATGGAATAATTTCAGAATTTAATTATGCAGTAAGCCACGCCTTACCTAAATAAGTGGCTCTTCTTTTGTATTTAAATTGCTGATCGATTAATAACGTGGATCAACTTGAATTCCAAATAATCAACTCTTGCATGAGATCGAGGGGTTCTCTCAAGGAACGCGCCCCTATATTCATTCAAAATAGGGAAACAAGGCAGAAAAACTCACAAACCAATCACTGATCTAAACGATCTACCACTCCATCGCCCTATAACTAGATCCGCTTCCCAGGTTCATAACAGTACCAAACACCACTTGTCCAACTATATATCATATAAAAAAAACTCCAATTTTCGTGTTTTTACCTCAAAACTCTGTTGTTTGGAGATTCCTAATAGTGTGCAGGATGCTCTAAAGGTTCCAGAGTGGTGAGAGACCATTCTCGAGGAGATGAGAGCTCTTTAAATAAACGGACGTGGGAGATGGTTGATCTACCTAGAGGAAAGACAATTGTGGCTGCAAATGGGCGTTTACAACAAAATACAAGTCAGAAGGGTCACTTGAAAGTTATAAAGCGAGATTGGTAGTCAAAGGATTCACCCGGACATACGACATTGACTACCCAAAAACCTTTGCTCCTGTAGCAAAGTTGAATATTGTGATAGTCTCTTGTCACTTGCAGCTAACTTGGATTGGCGCTTACAACAATTTGATGCGAAAAATATCTTCCTTGATGGATATTTAGAAGACGAAGTATAGGCGGATACACCTCCTGGATTCGAGGGGAGACTTGTTCAAAAGTATTTAGATTGAAGAAGTCCTTGTGTAGAGTAAAGCAATCACCGAGGGCTTGGTGTTACGGGACAAACACTTATAGACCCAAGCACTGATGAGGGAGGGCCAACAATGCAGGCCCAACAAGATAATACCAAAAGTTCAGAAAGTATATCACAGAAGGCCCAAGGAACATGTGGGAAGAGACTGGTAGTTTGTTATGCATGTGCAGGGGGATAAAAGGGGAGTGGAGAGATGTAGTGAGGCCGAATGTTGGTTGTTACGTGAAGTCTAGCATTGCTAAGGCAAGTGGGATACTCCCTCTTGAGTGGAGTAGTAGGAGTTTCATTTTTCTGTTATATTCCTTTCTTATTCTGCAAGATTACTGGGTTCAATATCATGGGTTCAATATCATTGTTAACATTCGTAATTGTTAAGATTTTTCTGTTCTCTTCATTATACTGTATGATTTTGAGATATAACTCTTGGAGTTCTATCACTTGGTTTGGGAGATTTTCTCAGTTTGCCAAAAATCAAGGGTGCACACAAAGGCAAGCTGATCATACTATGTTTACAAAAAAATTCACACGATGGAAAGGTGGTGTTGATTAGTTCATGTAGATGAATCCTCACCGGAGATGATCTACTTGAAAAAAACAGACTAAAGAAATCGCTAGCATTGGAATTCGCGATCAAAGATCTGAACCTCTAAGAGACTTTTAGGAATGGAGGTGGCTCGGTCAGGGAGGGGAATCGTTCAATTGAAGCATGTTGTTGATCTGCTGGAAGAGACCGGGAAGAATGGATGCAGGCAATCAGACACCACCATTGACCCCAATCAGAAACTTGGAGATGATAAAGAAGGCGACCCAGCGGACATCTCTCAATTTCAGAAATTGGTTGGGAAACTTATTTATTTATTTATCACATACACGACCAGATATCGCATTTGTTGTAAGTTTTGTGAGTCAGTTCATGCATACACCCCATGAGAGACATCTGAATGTAGGTATTTGGAAAGAACATTCGGGATGGGGTTGTTATTCAAGTAAACTAGACATAAGAATATTGATGCTTACACTCGTGCATATTGAGCATGTTCAATCATTGATAGGACATCTACATCGGGCTATTGTACATATCTTTAGGGCAACTTGGGTAACATGAAGAAGTAAGAAACAAAATATGGTTGCAAGAAGCAGTGCTGAAGCAGAGTATCGTGCTATGGCCCACAGTGTTTGTGAGATGTATTTGAAGCAAATAGTAGATGAGCTGAAGATACCAATAGGCATGCCAATGAAACCTTATTGTGATAATAAGATTGCCATTAGTGTTGCTCAAAATCCCGTCCAACTTGATCAACAAAGCATGTGGAAATTGACAGGCATTTTATAAAAGGGAAGCTTGACAGTGGAGCTATTTGTATGCCTTTTTGTTCCAACAACACAACAAATAACTTACGTTCTCACCAAAGGATTGCCGAAGTCAATGAACTTTGAGCTTCTCGATAGCAAGTTGGGCATGATTAACATCTATGCACCAACTTGAGGGGGGTGTCAAATATTGGCAAATCTCATAAGATACTATTGAGATAGGATGTTTAATATTTGCGTTTTAAATTTTAGATAGATAGAGTTTTAGATTATTAGGAAACATGTGACTAATTTGGTCGTGTATGTGATAAATAAATAAATAAATAAATAAGTTTCCCAACCAATTTCTGAAAGAAATGGGTTTATCATGGGTGATACCGAAATCTACAAATGATCTATTTGCTGCAGACTTTGGAGGCTTGTTGGGTAAAAGTGTTAAAAGTATTCTGGGAAGTAATAGTGCATTGTGTTTGTTGGTCAGTGTGGCTAGCTAGAAAGAAACAGGAGGATTTCTGAAGACGAAGAAGAATCTTTGGGAGAGTTATGGGACAAGATAAAGTTAAGAGAACCTACTTGGATTCATAAGATTACAGATTTTCAATCATTTGCAGTTTCAGATTTGTATAGGGATTGGAGTTTAGTCTTGGGTTGGCTTATTTGTGGTTCACTTCTAGAATCTTTTTGCGGACCAATGGTTCGCAAGTTGTAAATTTCACTCTCTTTATTTATATAATAATATAATCATTTCCTATCAAAAAAATATATATGTACATGTAATCTAAATTCTATTTTTCCATGAAATAAAATATTATTCTTCTTCCCAAAACTACAACTCTACAAGTAATTTATCCTTGATCGTGTTTATGCGTCACAATTGTCAATATCCATCAACATCCCATTAATAAACAATTTCTCACTGGAAATCACCTTCATTTGGGTCGTCTTTGAGCCATGGCTTCCGGTGATATATTCTATGTTCACGCAGATTGGAGCAGCATAGCTGGAATTAAAGGCATACATAAACAGAAAAGTTAAGATCTTGAAATGTGAAGTTTTTCTCATTTCTACAAGAAAAGAAAAATATCAAGAGTACGAACAACTTGGTACATTCAAATTTCACTAAGGATATCAAGAGGATGAACAACTTGGTACATTCAAGTTTCACTAAGGAGTGAGAAGTGCTGCAAAACAAAGTTAAAAAGGTATAAAATTGTGTCTGAATTGATGGATTTGAAATGATGAAATTTATTTATCTGTGATTGATTTAAAACTCAACCGGGATTCAAAACTTGCCGTAGATGAGTATCATTTGAAATTCATTCATCAAATCCTTCCCCAAATCAAAGACATACCTTCAAATCAAATCTATCAATTTAAATGCAACTTTAGTTAATATGGGATTTAATATTTGAGCCAGATGAGTGGTCGGTGCATGGATATCTCTACCTCCCAATGGAAAATTTTCATATATTATGTTGGCTCAGAGATTAAACTTTAAAGTTTTTCATTCTTATATATCTTAATGTTAGCCTTCATTTCCATGCACTTTTAGAAACTCCTTAAAATAGTTGTATCTACTTCCACAGAAGTAAAAATAAGATACAAATGTTCAGCAATTTAAAATAAATAAATACTAAACCTATCGCTTCGGTAATCTACATAACTTTGAACAGTAAAAAAAATATTTCATTCTGAACTCTCTTTTATTCTCATAAGATCATGCAAAAGGCATGGAATAACCAAAAATCGTGAAAACAACCATGATAAAAACTGCTTAAAAGATCATTCACATTTTTGTTTCCTCAATCACTTCTTTCCCAGCATTACTTCTGTTATAATATTTTCCGAGAAAACAAATAACATGATTTTTTAGGCTCGAGGAATCTAGTTCATCTGCAAAATTTAATGTTCATGCAACAACTCTCGAAAGCATTCAGAAGATGTACCCCTTTGATTACCTGTGACAGGTCCTAATGCATACAAGATAATAAAGTAAAATAACAATCAACACGTACGTGATGTCGGAGAGTCTGCATTGGTGGGGAGTAAGTTTTTCAGTGACACCGTCTATTATTACTGATGGTTCACCAATCCAAACATTTTTGTATCTACAACAAATGGAATAAAATAGAGTAATGTTAAAGTAGCTGAACTGCTTTCACCAGCGTCTAAAAGAGACATCTTGAAGATAAATGAAATCATATTGCACAATGATAATCACAAGATTTCACCTTAGATAGATACTTGGGTCTATCGTAGAGGTAATTAGATCATTAGCTTGAACAATCTTTTTTATCTGCGTCCTCACAAAGAAGTTAAAGGAGTCCAAATGTTGTTTCACAAGACCTCTCACCTACATTTTTTAATAATCAAAGATATTACAACCAGCGTAAACATTGCAATGACGACATCTATTTTCTCGAAGCACAAGATGATAAAATAAAATATAAATCCAAACAAAATTAAATAACATGTCTTGTAGTCTAAATTCCAAAACTTTTGAATTGTATAATGCATAATCACAAAACATATGTGACCCCTAAGGCTCAAGTTGCAAGTTGTTCTATGTTATTTGAATGAAGTAATAATATTTTTAAAGCTAGATGCATAAAGATAATTATTTCATATAGTATAATATGTAATTTACAAGTCATAAAACAGCAATAAATCAATCAATCATAGAGAAGAAAATAACTACTACCGGCTTAAACGTGAGAGGTGCAAGTGCCCAAAAACTAGGCTCAAGATGCAAGTAGATGCGAGTAGATGCGAGCACATTAGCAAAATGAAGTGCACCTGAGGCCTGAGCATGCTATTTAAAAATTGTGATGTATGACACAACAATATGCCAAAAAGCATGTAATACTAATTTAAAAGACATTAAACAACAATATATCAAACAGTATTCACATAAATAAATGACTATCAACTTCGATTACACTTCAACTACACAATTACTTCATTTTAGATGCATGTAAACGTATCGTGGTCTGGGTAGCACCAAGATGTTTGTTTTACGCACAAAGCATGCACCATTTTGAAGAGGACTGACTCTAGGCATGTCTCCAGGCACAAAGACTAGCCACGTTAAGTCCTTCAAACTAGATCAACCTTGTTGGGTTTTAATAATCAATGATATAAAGTACACCGGCAACCAAAAATATGTCACACCCCAAGTTTATTCTTCATTTTTTAATAATATATATACTTGCATAGCTAAAGTAACTTAGAAATAACTAATCAAGTGAATTTCAATAAGAGAAAAAGATTTAACTTTCAAATTCTGCTGGATATCAAAATAGGGGAAAAAAAGGAGGTGAAGATGTATACTTTCAAGAATTCTGGAAGTAACTGATACTTGTCAACAGCCGACTTCACTGGTGCGGCAAGGGCCTGCTTGTCGAATTCCAAACTATATTCAAATAACATATTCAAGCCATAAGAAAAGGATATCATTTTATAGCCCCAAAAAAAATAAAAACCAAGATTATTTTTTTGTAAATAAGCTTGTACGAAATTATTGAGTTTACCCTTGTGGCAAATCATTGAGCAAAACAGGGTTGCCTCCTTTCACTACCATTTGAAATTCAAATTTTCAAGGCCCAAAAAAGTTGGAATTAGAGGAAACCGGGGAAGCAGTAGGAGAAAGAGAGCCGCGGCGGAGAGGTGGCGGCGGTTCAACAGCGGGGAGAAGAGACTTAGTTATATGCACGGTAAGGGTGGGAACGGGTCTAGTACGGGTTTCGGGTAGTTCGGGTCAGTACCCGATTAGTCTCGGGTTGGTTCGGGTTTTCTATTTTTTGAAAAAAGAGAAAAGATGGATACAGACTACAAATTAGTAATATATACACGAGTTGGGATTTTCGTTTAATGCTTTTGGACACATGTTTGATGTTTCACACTTCCCTGAGATGAAAACAAAATGAGACAAAAGTTAAGGGTTCAACACATGATATATGTTATAAACAACGGAATTCGAAGACTGAACGAAAGAAGGTTTCTACTTTCCAGCTAGTTGCAGGCTACATTATTCAACAGTAACTGTATCAAACTCACCTGCACATTATTTAAATCTAGTGAGCCTAGAGGCCCAGCATGATCTATATTTAATAATGAATACTACTAAATAAAATCACATACAAGCATATATCGTATATAAAAATAACCTGAGGATTTTAATGCATGCATAATCGTAAAAAAAATCTTATGCATAAACCACGTCGTAAACATAATCATAACATAAATACGTAGCATAATCATGGCATGTTACAATCATAAAAAATCTTTACTGTGGGTCATATCAGTGAAGTGTAACCTAATTCAATTGATCAATCTATAAACCAATGTACGTGGCGGCGAGGGTCACCGAACCTGTGGGGTTTCCCTACGCCAACTATGCCTCGTAATCAAACCTCTGGGGTGCCGAAGGCTCATAATCATGAGTGGAAAGGTCATCAGGCCCGGTATCCCGACCTCCAGTCCCTTATTTGTCACAAATCACATCAATTATCCCAAAAATATTTTTCTTCACATGCCATTAACTTAACATAAAAATATATGCATGAATCATGAATTAAAAATATTATTTTTACTTAAAACTTTTGCCCGTAAATATATATTTAATTTTTTTATATGAAAATAATATTTATTTCAAATATTACCTATACGTCTATTAAATATATATTTACGAACTATTTAGTTTGTCACGGCTGGTTCGAGATGCTGCCCCTTAACTTAAGCCCTGAGACTAAGTCTGATCCAATTATAATTTAACTTAGACCCTAATATTACCTTAAGCCCAACTACTTAATTAAGTCCACTTACACTTTAGGCCCAAATATTTATTTCCTTCAAAAGCCTCAAATTAAATAATTAATCTTAAGCCTTACATAAATTTTCTAAGCCCAAAGTGGGCCTAACCAGTTAAACCCAGATCAAATATGTTGGACCCAACTAAACTTAATTAATTTAATAAGTCCACTTAATTATATTCCTAAGTCCAAATTAAATAAATGAATCAAGTCCAACATAAATCTAGCTAAAGCCCAACGATACATATCTCCACTAGTTAGACTCCTAATTAAATTGTTGGCCCAAATGAAATAAATGATCCGAACCCGACCAAACCTATGACCCTAATTATTTTGACCCGACCCGGACCCGGACCAACTACTCACAACCCACACACGCAGCCCACTTCCTCTCCCTGCCTTTCCTCGCCCAACTCCACCTTAACTCCTCGGCCACCCAGCTCCGGCCCAACAACAAAATCGAAGAGAATACAATTAAGTACAAGTTTTATGTGAAGTTTAACTTTGAAAAATCATATAAACTTCATTTTACATCCAAATTGCTTGTAAACTAGCTAGTGGCACTTCAAAGAAAATAGAATCATTCTAAAATAGTGTAAAATCAGTATGCTACATAACCGGAAGCAGCAATGTGATCATACTCAGTCAGGATTTAGAACAGTTTGGCCTATAAAGAACAAGTGTATGATATGACTTAAGCAGAGAAAGATGTCTCGGTTCCCAGTGACTTTAAGAGACTTCGTAATTTTATTTTCACTTAGCATGTACCAGATTTTTTTGATTGCAACTAGAAGGCAGGACAGAAGAAAAATGGTGCTGTCAAACAAGAAGTTAAAGCAAAAAATCGACAGATACACAACAAAAATTAAATTTTAACACAGGAGACCAAAATCGCGAAGAAAAAGTCTACCAGATCAAATCCAATTTCAATTCAAAGTCTGGAATACAAATTTAAATTACCAAATAAACTGTCAATATAGAATCACAAGTCAGTCAAAGAGGATGGATATATAAAACGAGTCCAAAATGGTGACCACTCCACAGCTAATGTAACCGTTCTTATTTAGAGTTGAATACATATATATATATATATATATATATATATATATATATATATATATTCAGGTTAGCTAAAACAAAGAACTATTGGACTCCTGAATATGTCACCACTGCTTTAGTCTATGATTTTTTCATATATATAAATTAATTGTAAAAATTACCAGTCGACAAGAAAAACAAATAAATAAAATATCAATCTCTCTACACATTTGCGCATGTAAGTGGAACATCTTTGCAGTTCATCCTTTATAGAAAGCTTACATACCAGTTAGGCAGTTAAGAGCAACAAAAAAACAACACATGTGTGGCACAATATGAATTAAAAGTTTCCATAAATTGGAAACCCGATACACGACAAGGTAGAAAGTTTTAACAGACTCCTTATTTCTCAATAACAGTCATCAGTACAAATCTAGAAATCAGACACAAGTATATGTGTCATACTAAGCAAAAAATCTCCATAACCTCAAATGATTTCTAATCAAAATTTGGTTTAAACAGAGTATTAATTAAACAACAAATCCAAATTCAATGAAACTGAACGAACACCAATGCATTTTGTGCCTTGTACTACTACTACTTCACTAACACAGTGAAAGTACCCGAGAATTCAATCTCATCCCATCAATATTCCAAAATCAAAATGAGTCGAACTAAATCAACCACTCACAAAAAATTGGATGCAAAAGAGAGATATTTTACCTAATTTTTCGTAAAATCCACGCGAGAGAGCCTAGTTCAGATGGATCGTAGCTTGAATTCTGAAATTTTTTTTAAAGAAACCAATAAAATATGAAACAGATGAATTCCATCATGATCTTAGGCTAAAATAAAGGTGCAATTACAGAAGAGGGAAAACCTGAATTTTCCTTGACACGTCCAAATATTTTCAGAAACCTGCAGGAAATGAGTTTGATATATATGTTACAATAATAATATCCGTGTTCTAGGCTTCTAGAAATAAATCAGATTTTGATTCTATTTGTACATGATCTTGGGTTTCAATACAATTAATTTAAGCATAATAATAATAATAATAATAAGTTAGCAAGAAGAGCAAAGTGGGAACTGGACTACACATTAGTGAAAAAATGAAATCCAGATTTTTTAATGATTGTTTAAATAAAGTGATCATCGAGTAAATGAAATGAAATCATTTTTACGTGGAGATTTCAAGAATCAAATGACTAAATTAAACCCAAATCAGATCAGAATATCAATTTCAAAATGCACAAAAAAAGAATAACACAAAATTTAGAGCAGACATTTGCCATTTTATTTTCTTAATTTCTGCATAGTTTACTTCATCATTACGTGTAAACAACAAAGATTCATAATGTCAACTTGTAACCACGGTTTCCATGATAGGATATTATTGAGTTTCTGTAAGCTACAAATACTCACATTTGTTCAACATAGCCATCCATGTCAGAGATCGTTTTGGTGTTTAAAATATTTGAGTTTTAAGATCATTAGAGATATATCTTTTTATCTATCTCTAGCCATAAACTATATAAATTCTTCTAATTAAAATGCTTAAATTAATCATAAAAATGAATATAAATGATGCTACTATAATAACAAAATACACAAATCTCGAGTTATATATAAAGTATGAAATTCCATACCACAAAATCACCCTACTTTTAGGATACCCTTTCCAGACCAAGAATCAATCTTTTCAATTTTACCCTCCAACCACCGAATATGAACTGTAATCTACCAAGACAGAGTCTCTCAATAAATTAAATACATGTTTCATCATTATTTCTTACAAGATTTAATGCAATGTTACTGTTTCAAAACTGTTATGAAAAGATATAATAAATTGCCACATTCAAAGGAGAATTGCATTCGGCTCTAAGTGTAAAATGAAACGAAACTCCGTCGTCTTATTCTTCCAAAATTCATTCAACAAAACAACAAAAAATTCAAAATTTTAGAATTTCAACAAAATTAAAAAAAATTAACCTCAATTCTGCATCTTCCGAAGCCTTATAACAGGGGAAACAAGAAACACGATGCAAAACATTTAAAATCATGAGTTCAACATCACACACAAATGCTAGCACCGATTTTTCTCAACAAAACAAACAATATAAAAATCTAAACAGTGAGAGAGAAGAAATCGAACGTGCCTCTAAACCGAAGAACAAAAGGTAGGGAAACGAAGCTTGCGGCGACGCGAATCCGATTCCGTAAAAATCTTAAAGTTTTACTTGAGATTTCGTGATGTGTGTGCAGTGAATGGAACGGCTAAGGAGTTCCCCAGCTCTTCTTTCTTGAAACGCCGAAAAAAAATGGGGAGGGAGAAGGTGAGTTTATTATGTTAGGGATTGCAAAGTTGGACTTGTTAGATAATGGGCTTTAGGCTTTAGGCCTTTGAGGTTTAGGGTACTTGAAGAATAAAATTAGATACGTTTAGACCACTATCAAGATTTTTGGAGCAAACAAAAAGTAGATTTTCGGATTTAATAAAAGTCCCAATTTTAAAGTGTCCTATAAACCTTTAAAATATAACGATTTGTTAAAAAAGAACTTTAAAATATATTTATATATAAAACTTGAATTTTTATATAAAATAAATCTTAAAAATAATTATTTTAGGCTTTTAAAATTCTTAGGCCAAAAATTAAAATAAAATTTTATCGCGATCGATCACTGTCCAGTCTACGCGCTCAAAAATAATATTTTTCTCAAAAATTCATAACTCTTAAAATACTCGAATTAAAAATCCTAAATAAATTTAAAACACATAAACATGACAAAAAAAGTTATTTAACTCAATTTAATTAACTATTATTTTATTATATTTAAAATATTAAATTTTTTAATTATGCATACGGTTTAGCGTGAGCAAAATTCTAGTCGTTACAGCCCCAAAAACTAGGCTCAAGATGCAAGTAGATGCGAGCACATTAGCAAAATGAAGTGCACCTGAGGCCTGAGCATGCTATTTTAAAATTGTGATGTATGACACAACAATATGTCAAAAATCATGTAATACTAATTTAAAAGACATTAAACAACAATATATCAAACAATATTTAAATGACTATCAATTTCGATTACAGTTCAACTACACAATTACTTTGTTTTAGATGCATGTAAACGCATCGTGGTCTGGGTAGCACCAATATGTGTGTTTTACGCCCAAAGCATGCACCATTTTTAAGAGGACTGACTCTAGGCATGTCTCCAGGCACAAAGACTGGCCACGTTAAAGTCCTTCAAACTAGAGCAACCTTGCTGGACTTTACTAATCAATGATATAAAGTACACCGACAACCAAAAATATGTCACACCCCAAGTTTATTCTTCATTTTTTAATAATATTTATACTTGCATAGCTAAAGTAAAAGATTTAACTTTCAAATTCTGCTGGATATCAAAATAGGAGAAAAAAAAAGGAGGTGAAGATGTATACTTTCAAGAATTCTGGAAGTAACTGATACTTGTCGACAGCCGACTTCACTGGTGCGGCAAGGGCTTGCTTGTCGAATTCCAAACTATATTCAAATAACATATTCAAGCCATAAGAAAAGGATGTCATTTTATAGCCCCAAAAAAAATAAAAATCAAGATTTATTTTTTTTGTGAATAAGCTTGTACGAAATTATTGAGTTTACCCTTGCGGCAAATCATTGAGCAAAACAGGGTTGCCTCCTTTCACTACAATTTGAAATTCAAATTTTCAAGGCTCAAAAAAGTTGGAATTAGAGGAAACCAGGGAAGCAGTATGAGAAAGATAGCTGCGGCGGAGAGGTGGCGACGGTTCAACAACGGGGAGAATAGACTTAGTTATATGCACGGACCAGGATCCTGTACTGTTTTGACATAACAGCACTCAGTGCTGTTTTCCTAAGCGGCAACGTTTTGGGACAAGGCCATGTAGGCCGAGGCACACAATTAATTTTTCTTTGGGCTTTTTGTTTTGGGTTTTCCCCTCATTTTGCAGCTGACCATTTTAAATTTTTGTTTCTTATTTTTCTTTTGTTTCCCTTTTTATTTGTTAAAGTATTTTTTTCTCTTCTTTTCAAAAAAACTTCAAAAATAAACGTTAACAAATTTAATTTTTTTAGACCTATTGTTAATTGCTCTAGAAAACTTCAAAACTCAAAATTAAAACCTATAATTTTTTTAACAAGCTTCAGTGTTATATTACTCTATCATAATCTATTTATTTAGTTTTTTTAATTAAGTTTTTTTTATTTTAGGGGGAAAAATTCAAATTCTTCTTCATAATAACTTCTTTAATAACATGTCTATTTGATTTTAATGACAATCACAATCAACTAAATACCCGATCAATAAATATTCTTTTGAAACATGTCAAAGAGATTGCAAATTTGCATCACAAGCATTAAACTTTTGAAGAAACCATGGTTGCATAGGTGCCAAGTATCCAATGAATCACAAATTCAATTAATGTCACAAAACCACAATAAATAAAGCATAAAATGATGTACGTGCAAATCTACTCAAAAGTACAAACTTAAATAGGGTCTCAATAGTCTTGGTGGGTCCTTGCAAACACAAACTTGGTCGCAGTACTTTTTGTGATGAATGTATTGATCAAAATGAGAATAAGTTAAAGCCTGAAATTTGAAGTTTATGTCAATATAAAAACAAAAATAAATATGTATTAGATATGTATCTTTTATACACATTTCAATAACATTACATACCTTCAAACAACAACGCAACTAATCAAGAATATGTATTAAAATCCATGGCTTCAAGAGAATACCGGGGATGATCGAGTGGAGTCTACATGAAATAAGAATACACACTATAAAAAAATATTCTTACCTTATAGGAAAGGAATTTTTTTTTTGGCTTAACATTTTAACACTTCAAAGATTTTTCAAGATATAGAGCCCGTTTGGATTTTGCAGATATTTTTTAAAATAAGTGCTTTTAAAAGCTACAATTTTTGGCTTTTGAAAAAGCTCTAATTTTGACTTTAAAAAGTGTTTATTTAAGCACTTTTTTGATCAACCAAACACCTTGTTAACTGAAAAGCACTTAAAAAAGTGCTTTTTTGGCCTGGCTTTTGAAACCAAACGGGACCATAATTAAAATTTCTTACCATCATGAATTCGTTGAAATTGAATTGACTTTCAGTTTTTTGGAGACCTGCATGAGGTATCGGAGGTGCTGAACAAGATACAGACAATTCTTCGTGTGTTCCAGTGTCCTACAATAATTGTAAAAAATAAGCGATCTAGATGTTTTGTTTTTCAAAAGTATCAATATTAATAAATATATATACCTTAACTCTCAAATTTGTTTTTTCTTCGTTTTGATTGAAGTTCTGCCCAACTCTTCAATCATCTTGATTTTTTCACACCAATTCTCTTCTTGATACCCTTTGCTTGTACCATGGAAGGTCTTAACAATGATGTACTAGCACCTCCGTTCTTGTCTTGGCTCACTTCTATCAGACGCATTTCCATGACATGTTTGGTTAGATCACACACCGAATTATGCATCAAAGAGAAAGTTGATGGATGAATGGATGCTTTAGTTGCTAGTCTTATGAGCATCATACAAAGTTTCCCATACCGTTCGGTACTTTGTAACTTAGGATTTTCCTCAACTTCATTGCCCATATAATCATGTACCACTATATTTCTAGCTTTTCTCGTCCATCTATTCAAGATATAATGCTCTGAAGTGTTTTTACGTCCATCACATCATATACTTTCACAGCATGACAACACAATAATCCAGTCATCTCAAACTTTTGGCAACTACACGAAATCATCTTGGTGCTGGGATTAAATGCCACACTCCATTCACCGTCCTTGTCGGCTATCCCGACGACATATTCAAATAATGGTTGAGTTTCATTTTTATATTTTATGTAAGCAGCTGCAAACAAAATAAACTCTATTTGAAATAAATGAAACATAGTGGGGGTATAAATCTCAGAAAGTTGACGCAACATAAGAGAACTCTCTAGTTTTAATCTCGAAAATTTTTGGCGTGCCTCAAATTCACACCTTAGGTCATTGTATCTCTTGTCCTCCAAGACCCGTTCAAAGTACTTGAAAAATTGCATTATGTCTAAGAGGGTGTTTGGCAGAGATTAAAACCTTTTTCAAACAACTTATAAGTTGTTTTAGAGCTTTTAAGCTCTCAAAATATGTTTGATAAATTTTTTTAATAACAGCTTATAAACTGTCAAAATAAGTTGTTTGACAGCTTATAAGCTGTTTTTAAAAAATTAAGGGGGATGTACTTTTTTCAAAAAGATCTTATTTTAATATTCTATCTCTCTAAAATATCTTTGAATATTTTAATAAATCTCCATCTTATCCTCCACCCATTAAATATTAAATATATTTTAAAAAATTATAAATCACATAAATTTTTCTAAAAGTAAAATATTAAAACAATTTTATTTTTTAATATAGGTTTACTCTAATATTATTTTCGTATACGTATAACTCAAAATATTATTTTCATATTATATATTTTTTGGTAATTTTGACAATAAAAAGATCTTATAATACCAAACACATCAACATCTTTAAGTTGTTTAAAAAAAGTTTAAACAAACTCTTTAACAGCTTATTTTTAAAATAAGTTCTAACAGCTTATAAGCTCGTAAAACAGCTTTTAAGCTCTAAGAGCTTATAAGCTCTTTTTAATAAGTTTAGTCAAACAACCTCAAGTCGGCCCTCGTACTTCTTCATTACAATGCAGCGACCAAAACCACGATCCAAGGATGATTTATTCATCATTATAGCATCCTCAATATCATATCCATTATAACTCATTACCGCAACAATTGCATTATGTCCAGCTCCTAACTTATCAAAACTGACCTACAGATAGCATTAGTAAGTTACACGGCGGTTGTTCCACATTACACTTGACAATGAAATCCACTAACCAGTTCAATTGTCTGCGTCGTTAATAATGGTCGTTGAGGATATACTAAGAGATAGATTATAGTGTCCATCCGACACAACTGCGAAGACAAAATTTGTCAGATTTTATTCATAAAAAATAGGACTAATTTTAAAGAGACAAAAGTCGAATTAATATCATGCCTGATTATGTGCAATACTGCCCATAGCTTGCTTACCCATAGCACACTGTACATGAAGCAATACCGAACGTGATCATTAAAGATCCATACACTATTACGCCATCCAAACTATATATAACCTGAATAAGCAAGGTAAACATACCTGATAAGTATTTCTTGGAGACTAGTTATGATGAGGATAAGGGATCAACCCAGCGCATACACTTAGAATAGTCAAAGGCTCTATTTCAATTCTTTAGCATTCTCTTCATATAAAGCAATCTACAAACAATAATTTAGCATAAGACAGGTTATAGTTGACCTTCTAACCACAAAAAATTATCAAAGAAAGAGAAGTATGCAAACCAAAGAATTGTTCTCCTCGTTGACATCAAGATAATTTACCAAGACTTCTTTCAAAAAGATATCAAATGTGCGAACTCCATCCTGAAACAAGTGAACTTTATATGAGGTCATCAGGGAAAAAAAATGAGAAATACATCAAGCACTATTTTTTTTACCCTCAACTCCTTCAAATGGTGCTCCTTGATTCTTGATAGACCTTTTTCAGCAATTACTAGAGGACGACAAACACGACCACCATTGAAGCAATGTAAACACAGCGCTGCAAGAGATTTCCTCATTAGTATCTCCACTGATGAGTCATAATTTTGCATCTACAACATGAAATCGAGCTGTCAGCAAATGCCATTGGTTCAAAAATTGACAAACATTCAACAACAGAGAAACACACGAGAAAAAGTCACCTTCTTTTCATTCACGAAGATGCTTACAAACTGGCCAATTACCCTTCGCAGCTTTCTCATTGCATGAGCAAATCTCTGGGAACATTTGAAATCCAAAAAAAAAAAGAGAAGATCGAAGATGGCATATTCAAAAAAACTAGTAAACAACTTTGACCATCTATAAAACAATACATGTGGCCGCCTATGCTTCCCAAGAATAAGTCCATTCTAAATTATAAGATACGAATTTGGCATGTGAAGTTTTTCACCTGAGACATTAAACAACAATATATCAAAGAATATTCACATAAATAAAGGACTATCAACTTCGATTACAATTCAACTACACAATTACTTCATTTTATGTAAACGCATCGTGGTCTGGGTAGCACCAAGATGTGTGTTTTACGCCCAAAGCATGCACCATTTTGAAGAGGACTGACTCTAGGCATGTCTCCAGGCACAAAAACTGGCCACGTTAAGTCCTTCAATCTAGAGCAACCTTGTTTGGTTTTAATAATCAATGATATAAAGTACACCGGCAACCAAAAATATGTCACACCCCAAGTTTATTCTTCATTTTTTAATAACATATATACTTTCATAGCTAAAGTAACTTAGAAATATATAATCAAGTGAATTTTAATAAGAGAAAAAGATTTAACTTTCAAATTCTGGTGGATATCAAAATAGGGGAGAAAAAAGAGGTGAAGATGTATACTTTCAAGAATTCTAGAAGTAACTGATACTTTTCAACAGCCGACTTCACTGGTGCGGCAAGGGCCTACTTGTCGAATTCCAAACTATATTCAAATAACATATTCAAGTCATAAGAAAAGGATGTCATTATATAGCCCCAAATAAAATAAAAGTCAAGATTTTTTTTTGTAAATAAGCTTGTACGAAATTATTGAGTTTACTCTTGCGGCAAATCATTGAGCAAAACAGGGTTGCCTCCTTTCACTACCATTTTAAATTCAAATTTTAAAGGCCCAAAAAAGTTGGAATTAGAGGAAACCGGGGAAGCAGTAGAAAAAAGAGAGCCGCGGCGGAGAGGTGGCGGCGGTTCAACAGCGGGGAGAAGAGACTTAGTTATATGCACGGTAGGGGTGGGCACGGGTCTAGTACGGGTTTCGAGTAGTTTGGGTCGGGTACCCGATTAGTCTCGGGTCGGTTCGGGTTTTATGTTTTTTGAAAAAAAGAGAAAATATGGATACAAACTACAAATTAGTAATATATACACGAGTTGGAATTTTCGGTTAATGCTTTTGGACACATGTTTGATGTTTCACACTTCCTTGAGATGAAAACAAAATGAGACAAAAGTTAAGGGTTCAACACATGATATACACAACGGAATTCGAAGACTGAACGAAATAAGGTTTCTACTTTCCAGCTAGTTGCAGGCTACAATATTCAACAGTAATTGTATCAAACTCACCTGCACATTATTTAAATCTAGTGAGCCTAAAGGCCCAGCATGCTCTGTATTTAATAACGAGTACTACTAAATAAAACCACTTGCAAGCACATATCGTATATAAAAATAACCTGAAGATTTTAATGCATGCATGATCGTAAAAAAAATCGTATGCATAAACTACATCGTAAACATAATAATAACATAAATACGTAGCATAATAATGGCATGTTACAATCATAAAATCCTTACTGTGGGTCATATCAGAGAAGTGTAACCTAATTCGATTGATCAATCTATAAACCAACGTACGTGGCGGCGAGGGTCACCGAACCTGTGGGGTTTTCCTATGCCTCCTATGCCTCATCACCAAACTTCTGGGGTATCGAAGGCTCATAATCATGAGTGGAAAGGTCATCGGGCTCGGTATCACGACCTCCAGTCCCGTATTTGTCACAAATCACATCAATTATCCCAAAAATATTTTTCTTCACATGTCATTAACTTAACACAAAAATATATGCATGAATCATGAATTAAAAATATTATTTTTCCTTAAAATGTTTTCCCGTAAATATATATTTAATTTTTTTATATGAAAATAATATTTATTTCACAATATTACATACACGTCTATTAAATATATATTTACAGAATATTTAGTTTGTCACGGCTGGTTCGAGTTTCTGCCCCTTAACTTAAGCCCTAAGACTAAGTCTGATCCAGTTATAATTTAACTTAGACCCTAATAATACCTTAAGCCCAACTAATTAATTAAGTCCACTTACACTTTAGGCCCAAATATTTATTTCCTTCAAAAGCCTCAAATTAAATAATTAATCTTTAAGCCTTACATAAATTTGCTAAGCCCAAAGTGGGCCTAACCAGTTAAGCCCAGATCAAATATGTTGGACCCATTAATTAATTTAATGAGCCCACTTAATTATATTCCTACGTCTAAATTAAATAAATGAATCAAGTCCAACATAAATCTAGCTAAGCATAATGATACACATCTCCACTAGTTGGACTCCTAATTAAATTGTTGGCCCAAATGAAATAAATGATCCGAACCCAACCCAAACCTATGACCCTAATTATTTTGACCCGACCCGGACCAACTACTCACAACCCACACACGCAGCCCACTTCCTCTCCCTGCCTTTCCTCGCCCAACTATTCCTTAACCCCTAGGCCACCCATGGCTGGAGCCATGCCGACAGGCCACCCAAGGTCCTGCCGGTACTTAAGAACCAAGCCACGGCTTGAGCCATGACCCTCCTGGCTTGGCCTTGAGCCATTAACTTAGCCTGCGCGCCTCAACTCTCCCTGCGTGCAGCCCTTGAACCCACTTTGGCCTATAACTTGGCCACTTCTAGACCACACCCAGCCTTTAACAATACTCTTAAGGGACCTAGCCAACCATTTAACCCAGGATAGCACTTCACGGAATCGACTTGGCCAGAAAAGAAAGCGGCAACCCAAGCCATCCACATAATAGGGGAAACAATAAACGCGATGCAAAACATTTAAAATCATGAGTTCAACATCACACACAAATGCTAGCACCGACTTTTCTCAATAAAACAAACACTATAAAAATCTAAATAGTGAGAGACAAGAAATCGAATGTGCCTATACCGATGAACAAAAGGTAGGGAAACGAAGCTTGCGGCGACGCGAATCCGATTCCGTAAAAATCTTGAAGTTTTACTTGAGATTTCGTGATGTGTGTGCAGTGAATGGAACGGCTAAGGAGTTCCCCAGCTCTTCTTTCTTGAAACGCCAAAGAAAAATGTGAAGGAAGAAGGTGAGTGTATTATTTTAGGGCTTGCAAAGTTGGAATTGTTAGATAATGGGCTTTAGGCTTTAGGGCTTTGAGGTTTAGGATAGTTGAAGTTTAAAATTAGATAAGTTTAGCCCACTATCAAGATTTTTGGACAAAACAAAAAGTAAATTTTCGGATTTAATAAAAGTCCTAATTTTAAAGTGCCCTATAAACCCTTAAAATAGAATGATTCGGTGAAAAAAGAACTTTTAAATTATATTTATATATAAAACTTTAATTTTTCTATAAAATAAATCTTAAAAATAATTATTTTAGGCTTTTAAAATTCTTATGCCAATAATTTAAATAAAATTTTATCGCGGCTGACCACTGTCCAGTCTACATGCTCAAAATTAATATTTTTCTAAAAAATTCATAACTCTTAAAATACTCGAATTAAGAATCCTAAATAAATTTAAACACATAAACATGACAAAAAAAGTTATTTAACTCAATTTATTTTAATATTATTTTATTATATTTAAAATATTAAATTTCTTAATTATGCATACGGTTTAGCGTGAACGAAATTCTAGTCGTGACATCCCCAAAAACTAGGCTCAAGATGCAAGTAAAAGCGAGCACATTAGCAAAATGAAGTGCACTTGAGGCCTGAGCATGCTATTTTAAAATTGTGATGTATGACACAACAATATGCCAAAAAACATGTAATACTAATTTAAAAGATATTAAACAACAATATATCAAACAATATTTACATAAATAAATGACTATCAACTTCTATTACACTTCAACTATACAATTATTTCGTTTTAGATGCATGTAAACGCATCATGGTCTGGGTAGCACCAAGATGTGTGTTTTACGCCCAAAGCATGCACCATTTTTAAGAGGACTGACTCTAGGCATGTCTCCAGGCAGAAAGACTAGCCACATTAAGTCCTTCAAACTAGATCAACCTTGTTGGATTTAAATAATCAATGATATAAAGTACACCGACAACCAAAAATATGTCACACCCCAAGTTTATTCTTCATTTTTTAATAATATATATACTTGTATAGCTAAAGTAACTTAGAAATAACTAATCAAGTGAATTTCAATAAGAGAAAAAGATTTAACTTTTAAATTCTGCTGGATATCAAAATAGGGGGAAAAAGGAGGTGAAGATGTATACTTTCAAGAATTCTGAAGTAACTGATACTTGTCGACAACAGACTTCACTGGTGCAGCAAGGGCCTGCTTGTCGAATTTCAAACTATATTCAAATAACATATTCAAGCCATAAGAAAAGGATGTCATTTTATAGCCCCAAAAAAACTAAAAATCAAGATTTATTTTTTTTGTAAATAAGCTTGTACGAAATTATTGAGTTTACCCTTGCGGCTAATCATTGAGCAAAACAGGGTTGCCTCGTTTCACTACCATTTGAAATTCAATTTTCAAGGCCCAAAAAAGTTGGAATTAGAGAAAACCGGGGAAGCAGTATGAGAAAGAGAGCTGCGGCGGAGAGGTGGCGGCGGTTCAACAGCGGGGAGAATAGACTTAGTTATATGCACGGATCAGGATCCTCTACTGTTTTGACATAAGAGCACTCGGTGCTGTTTTCCAAAGCGGCAACGTTTTGGGACAAGGCCATGTAGGCCGAGGCACACAATTAATTTTTCTTTGGGCGTTTTGTTTTGGGCTTTCCCTTCGTTTTGCAGCTGACCATTTTAAATTTTTGTTTCTTATTTTTCTTTTGTTTCCCTTTTTATTTGTTAAAGTATTTTTTTCTCTTCTTTTCAAAAAAACTTCAAAAATAAACGTTAACAAATTTAATTTTTTTAGACCTATTGTTAATTGCTCTAGAAAACTTCAAAACTCAAAATTAACAACTATAATTTTTTTAACAAGCTTCAGTGTTATATTACTCTATCATAATCTATTTATTTAGTTTTTTTAATTAAGTTTTTTTTTAATTTTAGGGGGAAAAAATTTAAATTCTTCTTCATAATAACTTCTTTAATAACATGTCTATTTGATTTTAATTATAATCACAATCAACTAAATACCCGATCAATAAATATTCTTTCGAAACATGTCAAAGAGATTGCAAAATTTGCATCACAAGCATTAACCTTTGAAGAAACCATGGTTCCATAGGTGCCAAGTATCCAATGAATCACAAATTCAATTAAGCACACTTAAATAAAGCACAAAATGATGTGCAAATCCACTCAAAAGTACAAACTTAAATAGGGTCTTAGTAGTCTTGGTGGGTCCTTGCAAACACAAACTTGGTCGCAGTACTTTGTGTGATGAATGTATTGATCAAAATAAGAATTAGTTAAAGCCTGAAATTTGAAGTTTTTGTCAATATAAAAACAAAATAAATATATATTAGATATGTATCTTCTATACACATTTCAAATAATATTACATACCTTCAAAAAGCAACGCAACTAATTAAGAATATGTATTAAAATCCATGGCTTCTAGAGAATACCGGGGATGATCGAGTGGAGCCTACATGAAATAAGAATACACACTATAAAAAATATTATTGCCTTATAGGAAGGAATTTTTTTTTTGGCTTAACATTTTAACACTTCAAAGATTTTTCAAGATATAATTAAAATTTCTTACCGTCTTGAATTCGGTGAAATTGAATTTACTTTCAGTTGTTTGGAGACCCGCATGAGGTATCAGAGGTGCTGAACAAGATACAGACAATTCTTCGTGTGTTCCAGTGTCCTACAATAATGGTAAAAAATAAGCGATCTAGATATTTTGTTTCTCAAAAGTATCAATATTAATAAATATATATACCTTGACTCTCATATTTGTTTTTCTTCATTTTGATTGAAGTTCTACCCAACTATTCAATCGTCTTGACTTTTTCACATTAATTCTCTTCTTGATACCCTTTGCTTGTACCATGGAAGGTCTTAACAATGATGTACTAGCACCTCCGTTCTTGTCTTGGCTCACTTCTGTCAGACGCATTTCCATGACACGTTTGGTTAGATCACACACCTAATTATGAACCAAAGAGAAAGTTGATGGATGGATGGATGGATGCTTCAGTTGCTAGTCATATGAGCATCATACAAAGTTTCCCATACCGTTCGGTACTTTGTAACTTAGGATCTTCCTCAACTTCATTGCCCATATAATCATGTACCACTCCATTTCTAGCTTTTCTCGTCCATCTATTCAAGATATAATGCTCTGGAAGTGTTTTTACGTCCATCGCATCATATACTTTCACAGCATGACAACAAAATAATCCAGTCATCTCAAACTTTTGGCAACTACACGAAATCATCTTGGTGCTGGGATTAAATGCCACACTCCATTCACCGTCCTTGTCGATTAGCCCGACGATATATTCAAATAATGGTTGAGTTTCGTTTTTATATTTTATGTAAGCAGCTGCAAACAAAATAAACTCTATTTGAAATAAATGAAACATAGTGGGGGTATAAATCTCAGAAAGTTGACGCAACATAAGAGAACTCTCTAGTTTAAATCTCGGTAATTTTTGGCGTGCCTCAAATTCACACATTAGGTCATTGTACCTCTTGTCCTCCAAGACCCGTTCAAAGTTCTTGAAAAATTGCATTATGTCTAAGTCGGCCCTCGTACTTCTTCATTACAATGCAGCGACCAAAACCATGAACCAAGGATGATTTATTCATCACTATAGCATCCTCAATATCATATCCACTATAACTCATTACCTCAACAGTTTCATTCTGTCCAACTCCAAACTTATCAAAATTGACCTACAGATAGCATCACTAAGTTACACGGCGGCTGTTCCACATTACACTTGACAATGAAATCCACTAACCAGTTCAATTTTCCGCGTCATTAATAATGGCCGTTGAGGATATAATAAGAGGTATATTATAGTGTCCATCCAACACAACTGCGAAGACAAAAATTTTCCAGATTGTATTCATAACAAAATAGGACTAATTTTAAAGAGACAAAAGTCGAATTAATATCATGCCTGATTATGTGCAATATTGCCCATAGCTTGCTTACCCATAGCACACTGTACATGAAACAATACCGAACGTGATCATTAAAGATCCATACACTATTACGCCATCCAAACTATATGTAACCTGAATAAGAAAGGTAAACATACCTGATAAGTATTTCTTGGAGACTGGTTATGATGAGGGTAAGGGATCAACCCAGCGCATACGTCTATAATAGTCAAAGGCTCTATTTCAATATGAGTTGTTCCTTCTTTAGCATTCTCTTCATATAAAGCAATCTACAAACGATAATTTAGCATAATACAGGTTACAGTTGACCTTCTAACCACAAAAATTATCAAAGAAAGAGAAGTATGCAAACCAAAGAATTGTTCTCCTCGTTGACATCAAGATATTCTACCAAGCCTTCTTTCAAAAAGCTATCAAATGTGCGAACTCCATCCTGAAACAAGTGAACTTTATATGAGGCCATCAAGGAAAAAAAATAAGAAATACATCAAGCACTATTTTGTTTACCCTCAACTTCTTCATATAGTGCTCCTTGATTCTTGATACACCTTTGTCAGCAATTACTAGAGGATGACAAACACGACCACCATCTGAAGCAATGAAAACAAAGTGCTGCAAGAGATTTCCTCATTAGTATCTCCACTAATGAGTCACAATTTTGCATCTACTACATGAAATCGAGTTGTCTAGCAAATGCAATTGGTTCAAAAATTGACAAACATTCAACAACAGAAAAACACAAAAGAAAAGAGTCACCTGCTTTTCATTCACGAAGATGCTTACAAACTCGCCAATTATACCTACCCTTCGCAGCTTTCTCATTGCATGAGCAAATCTCTGGGAACATTTGAAATCAAAAAAAAGAAGAGAAGATCGAAGATGGCATATTCAAAAAAACTAATAAACAACTTTGACCATCTATAAAACAATACATGTGGTCGCCTATGCTTCCCAAGAATAAGTCCATTCAAAATTATAATATACAAATTTGGCATGTGAAGTTCTTTACCTGAGACATTAAACAACAATATATCAAAAAGTATTCACATAAATAAATGACTATCAACTTCGATTACACTTCAACTACACAATTACTTCATTTTAGATGCATGCAAACGCATCGTGGTATGGGTAGCACCAAGATGTGTGTTTTACGCCCAAAGCATGCGCCATTTTGAAGAGGACTGACTCTTGGCATGTCTCCAGGCACAAAGACTGGTCACGTTAAGTCCTTCAAACCAGATCAACCTTGTCGGGTTTTAATAATCAATGATATAAAGTACACCGGCAACCAAAAATATGTCACACCCCAAGTTTATTCTTCATTTTTTTTTTTATAATATATACTTATGCATAGTAAAGTAATTTAGAAATAACTAATCAAGTGAATTTCAATAAGAGAAAAATATTTAACTTTCAAATTCTCTTGGATATCAAAATAGGTGAAAAAAGGAGGTGAAGATGTATACTTTCAAGAATTCTGGAAGTAACTGATACTTGTCAACAACCGACTTCACTGGTGCGGCAAGGGCCTGCTTGTCGAATTCCAAACTATATTCAAATTTACTGGTGCGGCAAGGGCCTGCTTGTCGAATTCCAAACTATATTCAAATAACAAATTCAAGCCATAAGAAAAGGATGTCATTTTATAGCCCCCCCCCCCCCCCCAAAAAAAAAAAATAAAACTCAAGATTTTTTTTTGTAAATAAGCTTGTACGGAATTATTGAGTTTACCCTTGCGGCAAATCATTGAGCAAAACAGGGTTGCCTCCTTTCACTACCATTTGAAATTCAAATTTTCAAGGCCCAAAAAAGTTGGAATTAGAGGAAATCGGGGAAGCAGTAGGAGAAAGAGAGTCGCGGCAGAGAGGTGGCGGCAGTTCAACAGCGGGGAGAATAGACTTAGTTATATGCATGGTAGTGGTGGGCACAGGTTGGGTAGTACGGGTTTCGGGTATTTTGGGTCGGGTACCCGATTAGTCTTGGGTCGGTTTGGGTTTTTTGTTTTTTTAAAAAAAGAGAAAAGATGGATACATACTACAAATTAGTAATATATACATGAGTTGGGATTTTCGGTTAATGCTTTTGGACACATGTTTGATGTTTCACACTTCTCTGAGATGAAACAAAATGAGACAAAAGTTAAGGGTTCAACACATGATATATGTTAGGCCTACACAACGGAATTCGAATACTAAACGAAAGAAGGTTTCTACTTTCCAGCTAGTTGCAGACTACATTATTCAACAGTAACTGTATCAAACTCACTTGGACATAATTTAAATCTAGTGAGCCTAAAGGCTCAGCATGCTCTATATTTAATAACTTCCACCATTCTCAATCCAAAACTTCCAAGCATCATCTAGGCTATCAAACTTATACCAATCTTACACTTGAATTCAATATTTGAATTAAAATCCATCAAGAATCTCGGCTGATCAAGAAAATTTTTGCTTGTTTCAATCTTGATATATGAAATCTGCATTCAATAACATATATGATTATTTTAATATAAATTGAGCCAGAAATTCTCTTAAAGTGAGCAAAAATGCTATGTAAACTTTAGAATCCATCATGAATATTCAAAATAGGTATATTAGAAAATAATGTCATTTTATTAACCACACAAACTAATGCACTGAGTGTTGGAAAAACTGGCGAGTTCCCAGACCAATTACGATTGATACCCGGTGCAGCGGAAGTTTAAAAATTTTTCATGGAACGTTTCCATGGTATGGGTATCAACCGTTCATCGATTGAATTACGTGTGTGTAAAATTTAAATAACAATTAAATAAATTTTACCTCAAATCTCGCAACGAGATTAATGGACACCAACAGAACAATTCTGCTCTTGTTGTCTCTCCCTGGAACCGATGAACGCCTTCAATCAGGTCCACGAACAGAGGTTTAATCCCTCTGATAGATTGCACTAGAAAATCTATCAGAAGTTTTCTGCGAAGAGAATACACGAATTTGATTCGCTATTCCAGACTGCAATTCAAAATCACAGACCGGAATTTCTCAGACAGAGAGGGAGGGGGGGCGACGGCCAAGCTTGAGAGAGGGGGCTAGGGTTTCGATTTTTTTCTCTCAAAATTATGAGCTATCGTGTGTAATTTCTGTACTGAAATAACTTATTTATAATGCAGGCCACTAACACCTTAGGGCCCATTAGTCATAAGCTGGGGCCCGACAAGCAAAGCCCGCTCGTTCAGAAATTAATATAAAATTCATCGTGACTCTGATTGATGAAACGATTTCACCAATGTGTACAGAAACCATTTCTGCACGTTTTAAAGTCAAAATAAATTTTCCTGAATCCGAATTCAGTGGTTTCCAAAAATGTCCATCCCTATGTCATTTTAGGAAATCCTACTCCCTTACTCTTATTTAAGAAGTCCAACTCCTTAGTTCATTAAATTTAACTCTTTAAATTTAACTATCTCAACGGGGATTAAAACTCCATTACACTGTGTGACCCTCAATGGTTCAGGGATACAGCTAGCCGTGGGCTCACAACTCCTTGTGACTCGGAACAACACTTTCCGACTTGCCCAACGAATCATGGTAAAGCGCCTAGCAACATCACCCCATGATTCCCTAGGTATCACTGATAGTGCCTACAAGAACCAGTAGATTTTGGTTAGCGTACAGTACGGTCCCTTCATCCAAATATCCCGATCGAATCAACAACCATTGGTATATCGAGAGTCGCTCAAGATTCGATAACTATGCAATGCATCTTGAAGATCAAATTAGTGACATCGCATGTGCTACTAAGAAACCATTTCTTAAATCACATCAAGTACTCTGGCCAGAGATTTGTCACACTAATATCTCCTCAGATCGCATAGGATATCCACACTCGCAAGTATGTGGTGAATCCTTGACAACAATGCATTGACTCCTATATGTGTCGTAACTGTACCCAATCTCGACACCTGATGACCCCCTCAGAGTCGGTAAACGAGTCAAAGCACAGTACTAGCATATAGAGTCTCCATGATGTTTCAAGTCGTAAGGACTAATGGTGTACAACCAAAACCGCGGACTTTATCCACTCGATAAGTGATAACCACTTGGAAAGTCCGGATAGGGTAGTTCGACTATTCATCCTATGAATATCCATTTGCATGCTTCGAACATCTCCATGTTCCCTACCAATGAAACGTGGTACTCCGCATCGCAAATGCTAGTCTCAAACTCGAGCGACCCTTATCCTTATTATCGGACGGCTCAATCGACTAGGAACGGTTTTAGAATATACAGTGACTATAAGATGTATTTCATGATAGACATCTCCATGTTCTACCACATCTTACATACACTATAGTATATTCAAGGTCTTTATCAAAACAACAATAGTATATCACAATATAACAATATGAAGTAATATAAAGTCATTGCCATAAAAGTGTAAATAATATTAAACAAAAGATTGTTTATACAAAGAGTCAACAAAGCCCATAGCCACACAGTTGGCTCACTGGGCACCCACTCTTACAATCTCCCACTTGCCCTATAGCCAACTAGTCATACTACGTAGACCCATTGCTTCGCGATGTTTGTCAAACAATGGTCCTGGCAAAGGCTTAGTAAGTGGATCAGCGATATTGTCTGCAGAGGCCACTCGTTCGACACTGATGTCTCCTCTTTCCACAATCTCCCGGATTATGTGGTATTTCCTCAGTACGTGTTTGGATCTTTGATGAGACCTTGGTTCCTTTGCTTGAGCAACGGCACCCGTGTTGTCGCAGTACACCGGGACTGGACCAACAAATTCAGGAATGACGCCCAACTCTTGGACGAAATTCCTCATCCAAACGGCCTCTTTAGCAGCAGCTGATGCTGCAATGTATTCAGCCTCAGTGGTGGAATCCGCTGTGGTGTCCTGCTTGGAACTCTTCCAAGAGACAGCACCACCATTGAGCATGAACACAAATCCAGAGGTTGACTTCGAGTCATCCACATCACTTTGGAAGCTAGAGTCGGTATAGCCTTCCAGTTTGAGTTCTCGTCCTCCATAAACCATGAACATATTCTTAGTCCTTCGCAAGTACTTAAGAATGTCCTTCACGGCTTTCCAATGCATCTGACCAGGATTAGACTGATATCTGCTCGTGACACTCAGAGCAAATGCTACATCCGGTCTGGTAGATATCATCCCATACATGATACTACCTATAGCTGACGCATATGGTACATGTGTCATATTCTCTATCTCTGCATCAGTCTTGGGACACATAGACTTGGATAGAGAAACTCCATGACACATGGGTAGATGTCCTCTCTTGGACCCATCCATTGAAAACCGTTTCAATATGGTATCGATGTAGGTTGATTGAGTGAGTCCTATCATTCTCTTAGATCTATCCCTATAGATCTGTATCCCAAGAATGTAGGATGCCTCACCCAAATCCTTCATCGAAAATCTACCTGATAACCATATCTTTGTTGACTGCAACATCCCTACATCATTCCCAATGAGTAGGATGTCATCAACATAAAGTACTAAGAATGTCACCGCATCCTTAACTACTTTCTTGTACACGCAAGGTTCCTCCGGGTTCTTGATGAAACCAAAGTCTTTAATTGTTTCATCAAATTTCTGGTTCCAACTTCTTGATGCTTGTTTTAGACCATAAATTGATCTCTGAAGCTTGCATACCTTATGCTCGCTTCCCATGGATGTGTACCCCTCAGGCTGCTTCATATAGATTTCTTCCTTAATGTCTCCATTAAGAAAAGCAGTCTTCACATCCATTTGCCATATCTCATAGTCATACCATGCAGCTATGGCAATAAGGATTCTTATGGACTTGAACATTGCGACTGGTGAAAAAATTTCATCATAGTCAACTCCTTGCCTTTGAGTATAACCTTTCGCCACCAATCGCGCCTTGTAGGTCAATACCTTACCATCAGGCCCAAGCTTTCTTTTGTAGATCCATTTACACCCTATTGGAACAATTCCATCGGGAGGATCCACTAAAGACCAGACTTGGTTAGTATGCATCGAATCCAATTCTGACTGCATAGCTTCAAGCCATAAATTCGAATCCGCATCAGAAATTGCTTCCTTGAAGCTTCTTGGATCACATCCAATGTCGGGTTCATCTTGACCCTCTTCAAGAAGAAGACCATATCGAACTGGAGGTCTAGAAGTCCTCTCGGATCTTCTAGGTGCAGGCGTGTCCAGCAATGGTTCCTGAGGTGTGGGATCGTTATTTTGTATTTCGGGTTCTTCTCGAACTTCTTCGAGTTCCATCATCTCGCCTTTCTTATCCAATAAGAACTCCTTCTCCAAGAAGGTGGCATTCCGTGAAACAAACACCTTTGTTTCAGCAGGATAATAGAAATAATATCCGATTGAATTCTTCGGATACCCTACAAAATAACACAAGCTGGATCGACTATCCAACTTATCTCCCACTGTCCGCTTCACGTAAGCAGGACATCCCCAAATCCTCAAGTACGAATACTTAGGAGCTTTGCCATTCCATAACTCGTATGGTGTTTTGTCCACTGCTTTAGTGTGGACGTTGTTCAACAACAATACCGCCGTTTCAAGCGCATAGCCCCAAAACGAAGGTGGAAGCTCAGTGAAGCTCATCATGGATCGAACCATGTCCAACAAAGTTCGATTACGACGCTCCGATACACCATTAAGCTGTGGTGTCATAGGAGGAGTCCACTGAGAGAGAATCCCATTCTCTTTCAGATAGTCCAAAAACTCGGTACTCAAGTATTCTCCACCTCGATCCGATCGAAGTGCTTTAATACTTTTACCTAGCTTGTTTTCTACTTCAGCCTTGAATTCTTTGAACTTTTCAAATGCTTCAGACTTATATTTCATTAAATATAAATACCCATACCTAGAATAATCATCAGTAAAGGTAATGAAGTAGGTGTGGCCATGTTGAGTCCCTACTCTAAATGGACCACAAACATCTGTATGGATCAAATCCAACAGATTTTGACTACGTTCAGGCTTCCCCTTAAAAGGAGATTTAGTCATTTTCCCTTTTAGGCAGGATTCACAAGTAGGTAGAGAGTTAATATCAGACATATCAAACATGCCCTCTCCCACTAGCTTGTTCATCCTCCTTGAGGAAATATGACCTAGTCTAGCGTGCCAAAGGTTTGCCGGGTTTTGACTATCGATTTTCCTTTTGTTTGTTGTTGCCGGTTTGTCAATACAATTCACTGGAACGTCTTTTAGTTTTAAATTGTATAGATCGTTTTCAAGTTGTCCATTTCCAATTAAACATTCATTCTTGTAAATACTGCAAATCCCATTCACAAAATTACAAGAATAACCATCTCTATCAAGCATAGAAATAGAAATAATGTTTTTAATTAAATCTGGCACAAATAAAACATCTCTCAACAATAATTTAAAACCATTCTGCAAAATCAAACAAACATCTCCAATGGCCGTAGCTTCAACTCTGGAACCATTCCCGAGCCTCAGCTGGGTCTCACCCATTCTAAGCCTGCGACTTCTTGTCATCACCTGCAAATCATTGCAAATGTGAGATCCACATCCGGTATCCAATACCCAAGAAGTTGTATTAAGTGACATGTTTATTTCGATATAGAACATACCCTTTGCAGTTCCCAACTGCTCAAGATACTCCTTGCAGTTGCGCTTCCAATGACCCGGCTTCTTGCAGTAATGGCAAACATCCTTGGATTTTCCATCGTTTGAAGCCTTTGTCTTTTGCTTCTTCTCGGGTTCCACTTTCTTGGGTGGGGCAGAACGTTTCTTGCCCTTCATACTTGGCCCCTTCTTAGCAGAAGATGAGGAGCCCACCAAGAAAGCTGGCTTATCCTTCTTAAGTGTGGATTCATATGTAACGAGCATATTGACCATCTCTTCAAGGGTGGCCTCTATCTTGTTCATATTAAAATTTATCACGAATCCATCAAATGAAGAAGGAAGAGATAGAAGCAGCAAGTCCACATTGAGTTCATGCTCCAACACCAAATCAAGGGTCGCTAACTTCTGTATGAGCCAAATCACTCGTACCCCATGATCACGGACCGAAGTCCCTTCACGCATGCGGCACGTCATCAACTCCTTAACAGTAGAGAACCTTTCAGCCCTCGACTGAGCCCCAAAAAGTTCCTTGAGTTGCGTGTGAATGTCAGCAGCATTCACCGTGTCCTCAAATCGCCTCTGGAGTTCATCAGACATCGAGGCTTGCATATAGCATTTGGTCTTGATGTCATGGTCACACCATGCATCAAGTTTGGCCAATTCCTCCGGACTTATGTCAGCTGGTGCTTCCTTCGGAGGTGCTTTCTCTAACACGTAGAGCATTTTCTCCGAAGTTAAGACAATCTTCAACTTCCGGAACCATTCCGTATAGTTGGCGCCAGTCAGCTTGTTTTGTTCGAGGATCGA
Source organism: Henckelia pumila (assembly GCF_033568475.1). NCBI lineage: Eukaryota > Viridiplantae > Streptophyta > Magnoliopsida > Lamiales > Gesneriaceae > Henckelia > Henckelia pumila. The sequence goes on along the minus strand of NC_133123.1, from coordinate 70,664,435 downwards.
GAATAAAGGATTTCGCGAATTCATTGTATGAAATACTGAAAAGGAAAAACAGACATATATCAATGATTGTTTAACAATTTACTAAGACATAAAATAGGCGAATTTAATTTTATGAATCTCACTCCCACTATTTTAACGATTTCACCACCCTCTAGTGAAAACGGGAAACTTTTTCCTTAGTGAGAACATGGAGTCCAATTGACAAACTTATGGTCCCGAATAATATCAGCCAACCATAATTCTCAAAAGGTAGAGCCCAATTGCTTCCAAAGCAACCCCCATGTATTTACCTCATGTCCAATAAGGGCCCAATAATATGACGCCGTTTAAAGTGACATGTCAAGATGACCCATCAATATTAAGTTGTGATGGACGGTCGCCATGTGGATCCCCCAATAATATGAGCCGATCCCATGGGAGTTCCACCCAACTTACAACATTTGTCGATCCAATGTACAGCTTTCCGACGGACGGCCCCCCCCAATAATATGAGCCGGACCGTATCCGCGGGTAGCATCACATACATTGACCGTTGATGGAAGGTAGGAACATTTAAACAAATTTAAATTTCCTTTATTTATCTTGATATAAATTTTAAATCATATTTAAAATGAGGGATTTTATTTATAAAAATATTTGTCTCATCATATTTAATTTATTGCATGCATTGCCGGATTCACGCAATTTATGTCTAAACATGCATACAATCATAATATCACATATTATATAGGATGATCGATTCCATTTCTAATTGACCCGTGGTTGCCAATCACGGGTCTTAGTCCAATCCTAGGTAATATGCAGTATGCAAATGCAATCCTATTACATATGCTTCCAATTTACATTTCTTCAGTCTTCATTGTCTGCTGGGCCCACCATCTTCAAATCTTGATCTCCCACTAAATCTAATGTATTTACAATAAATAACAATGACAAGTAGGGGATACATTTTTAGGGGGTGGGAACGGGCTATAAACCAAGCCCACTTTTATTACATATGACATTCATATCGGGCCATAAACCAGGCCCATTAATAAAACCAACAACAATAAAGACAAAATGTAAATTCCTAACATACACCTACAAAATTGGTCATGGCAATCGATCATCCTTATCCAATAACATTTAATTCAAAATTAATTTATTGGATAACATGCTGTGGCAATTCAAATTTAAACAAGATAAAATCATATTTTATATATAAAATCACATTTCACATATAAAATCATATTTTATCTCCATATCAAATAAAATCATATTTTATCTATAAAATCCAATTTTACAAATAAAATCATATTTTATCTAATATATCATAAGATCATATCTTATCATCAATTGTACCAAAATAATTGATTTCAAAATTCAATTTACGGATAAAATATTAAAATTTTCCAAAAATTCAAATTTATCCAAAATCAATTTTAAAATTTACGGACTCGAACAATTCGATCCGAAATCTCGTGAACCAATCAAAAACAATTTTTGACCGGACCAAAAATAAAATTTTAAATATTAAAATTAATAAAAATATTAAAAATTAATTTTTCCCGCGGGCCACCCGGGACACTCCCGGGTTGGCCCGCACCCGGGGCGCGGGCCGGGGGCAGCCCGGCTGCCCCCTTAGGGCAGCGCCGTGCGCTGCCCTGGGCGGCGCCGAGCGCCGCCCTGCGCAGCGCCTGGCGCTGCGCTGGGCGGCGCCGAGCGCCGCCCCTGGGCAGCGCCGAGCGCTGCCCTGCGCAGCGCCCAGCGCTGCGCTGGGCAGCGCACAGCGCTGCCCTGGGCGGCGCCGTGCGCCGCCCTGGGCGGCGACGGTCGCCGCCTTGGGTGGCGCCGTGCGCCCCCTTTGGGCGGCGCCGTGCGCCGCCCGGGGCAGCAACAATTGCTGCCCCACCGGGCAGCGATCCAATCGCTGCCCGGGTTTTGCCCCGAAAAAAAATTTTTTATTTAAAATATTTATTTTGTTTCAAAAACCGAGACTCAAAAATTTTGTACAATTGATTAATTCAATCGATTGATCTGAGCAACCTGGCTCTGATACCACTGTTGGAAAAACTGGCGAGTTCCCAGACCAATTACGATTGATACCCGGTGCAGCGGAAGTTTAAAAATTTTTCATGGAACGTTTCCATGGTATGGGTATCAACCGTTCATCGATTGAATTACGTGTGTGTAAAATTTAAATAACAATTAAATAAATTTTACCTCAAATCTCGCAACGAGATTAATGGACACCAACAGAACAATTCTGCTCTTGTTGTCTCTCCCTGGAACCGATGAACGCCTTCAATCAGGTCCACGAACAGAGGTTTAATCCCTCTGATAGATTGCACTAGAAAATCTATCAGAAGTTTTCTGCGAAGAGAATACACGAATTTGATTCGCTATTCCAGACTGCAATTCAAAATCACAGACCGGAATTTCTCAGACAGAGAGGGAGGGGGGGCGACGGCCAAGCTTGAGAGAGGGGGCTAGGGTTTCGATTTTTTTCTCTCAAAATTATGAGCTATCGTGTGTAATTTCTGTACTGAAATAACTTATTTATAATGCAGGCCACTAACACCTTAGGGCCCATTAGTCATAAGCTGGGGCCCGACAAGCAAAGCCCGCTCGTTCAGAAATTAATATAAAATTCATCGTGACTCTGATTGATGAAACGATTTCACCAATGTGTACAGAAACCATTTCTGCACGTTTTAAAGTCAAAATAAATTTTCCTGAATCCGAATTCAGTGGTTTCCAAAAATGTCCATCCCTATGTCATTTTAGGAAATCCTACTCCCTTACTCTTATTTAAGAAGTCCAACTCCTTAGTTCATTAAATTTAACTCTTTAAATTTAACTATCTCAACGGGGATTAAAACTCCATTACACTGTGTGACCCTTAATGGTTCAGGGATACAGCTAGCCGTGGGCTCACAACTCCTTGTGACTCGGAACAACACTTTCCGACTTGCCCAACGAATCATGGTAAAGCGCCTAGCAACATCGCCCCATGATTCCCTAGGTATCACTGATAGTGCCTACAAGAACCAGTAGATTTTGGTTAGCGTACAGTACGGTCCCTTCATCCAAATATCCCGATCGAATCAACAACCATTGGTATATCGAGAGTCGCTCAAGATTCGATAACTATGCAATGCATCTTGAAGATCAAATTAGTGACATCGCATGTGCTACTAAGAAACCATTTCTTAAATCACATCAAGTACTCTGGCCAGAGATTTGTCACACTAATATCTCCTCAGATCGCATAGGATATCCACACTCGCAAGTATGTGGTGAATCCTTGACAACAATGCATTGACTCCTATATGTGTCGTAACTGTACCCAATCTCGACACCTGATGACCCCCTCAGAGTCGGTAAACGAGTCAAAGCACAGTACTAGCATATAGAGTCTCCATGATGTTTCAAGTCGTAAGGACTAATGGTGTACAACCAAAACCGCGGACTTTATCCACTCGATAAGTGATAACCACTTGGAAAGTCCGGATAGGGTAGTTCGACTATTCATCCTATGAATATCCATTTGCATGCTTCGAACATCTCCATGTTCCCTACCAATGAAACGTGGTACTCCGCATCGCAAATGCTAGTCTCAAACTCGAGCGACCCTTATCCTTATTATCGGACGGCTCAATCGACTAGGAACGGTTTTAGAATATACAGTGACTATAAGATGTATTTCATGATAGACATCTCCATGTTCTACCACATCTTACATACACTATAGTATATTCAAGGTCTTTATCAAAACAACAATAGTATATCACAATATAACAATATGAAGTAATATAAAGTCATTGCCATAAAAGTGTAAATAATATTAAACAAAAGATTGTTTATACAAAGAGTCAACAAAGCCCATAGCCACACAGTTGGCTCACTGGGCACCCACTCTTACACTGAGCCGTTACAATTAGGGTGTAATCGAGTCGAGCAGAGCCTGAGTGTCATACTACTCGAGTCGAGTCAAAATAGGTATATTAGAAAATTATGTCTTAATACCCTTGGTCATACAAAATAAATAAATAAATAATATATATATATATATAATCAAGATGTATACTTTCGCGAATTTTGGAAGTAACTGATACTTTTCGACAGCCGACTTCACTGGTGCGACAAGGGCCTGCTTGTCGAATTCCAAAGTATATTCAAATAACATATTCAATCCCTTACCCCCCCAAAAAAATAAAAATCAAGATTTTTTTTTGTAAATAAGCTTGTACAAAATTATTGAGTTTACCCTTGCGGAAAATCATTGAGCAAAATAGGATTGCCTCCTTTCACTACCATTTCAAATTCAGATTTTCAAGGCCCAAAAAAGTTGGAATTAGAGGAAACTATGGAAGCAGTAGGAGAAAGAGAGCCGCGGCGGAGAGGTGGCGGCGGTTCAACAGCGGGGAGAAGAGAATTAGTTATATGCACAGTGCTGGTACAAAAAAATTTCACGTATATATATATATATTTATAAAATATAAAAATAAAATAAAATAAAATAAATATATATATATAATATCAGTTAATTGGTGATAAATTCCTAATCAAAACATGAAGTTTGTGTTCAGTCCCCAACTCAGAAAAAACTTATTCTGAAATATCTTACCCTCTTCAAAACTTATTTTAAGCTCCCTAGTAACTAATTCACACATATGTTCTCTTTTTTTATTTTTTATTTTGATAGAACTCCAAGAGTTCTATCTCAAAATCATACAGTATAATGAAGAGAACAGATAAATCTCAACAATTACGAAAATTAAAAATGATATTGAACCCAGTAATCTTGCGGAATAAGAAATGAATATAACAGAAAAATGACACTTCTACTACTCCACTCAAGAGGAAAATCCCACTGGCCCAAGAAATGCTAGACTTCATGCAACAACCAACATTCTGCCTCACTACATCTCTCAACTCCCCTTTTATCCCCCTGCACATGCATAAAAAACTACCCGTCTCTTTCCACATGTTCTTTGGGCCTTCTGTGATATACTTTCTAAACGTTTGGTCTATCTTGTTGGGCCTGCATTGTTGGCCCTCCCTCATCAGTTCTTGAGCCTATAAGTGTTTGTCCCGTAACAATACTCCTGCCCTCATTAGTAGCCTTGTCCTCAAGGCTGAATTCTGGAAATTGCTGCAAGAGATCAGTCACCTCTTCCCACATAGCATCCCCATTGGGCTTGTTATTCCACTGGATCATTACTTGATGGATTGCTTCATCACCTTTTTGTAGCATCCTTTCATCCAAGACTTTGCTGGGAGTATGGGTGTCAATCAGCTCAATCTTCAGTTCTATTGGCATCTTTAGTTCCACCCTATAATCACCTTTAGCATGCTTTAGCTGGGACGCATGAAAAATAGGGTTCACCTTGCTGCCCTCCGGTAATTTAAGCTTATAAGCCACTGCCCCAATTCATTGCAACACCTAAAAAGGTCCATAAACCTCGTTGTCAGTTTCTGATTTACTCTTCTCGCCATTGAGACTTGTTTATGTGGTCGTATTTTAACAAACACTCAATACCATATCATATGACACATCTCGTCTGTGCACATTATCATATTTTTCCATTCTTTGTTGGGCTCTCCGAAGATTGAACTTTCGTTGTCGCAAAAGCGCATCACTCTCTTCCAATTCTCTTGCTACTGCCTCGACATTAGTTTCTCCATGAAGGAAATGGACTAAGGTCGGGGGTGGCCGGCCATACACTATCTCATATTAAGTGAGACGTGTAGCTGAGTGAAAACTTGGGTTGTACCAATATTCTGCCCAATGTACCCATTCAGCCCAAAACCTCGGTTTCTTGATGCAAAGCATCTCAAGTACGTCTCAATACAACGATTCAATACTTCGGATTTACCATCGGTATTCGGGTGATATGCCGAACTCATTTTTATTGTGTTCCTTGTAAACGAAAGTATTCGGTCCAAAAGTGACTTAGAAAGGCGGGATCCCTATCACTTACAATCGATTTTGGTAACCCGTGAAGTCTCACCACCTCTTTAGCAAACCTTTTTGCCACTACTCGAGCAGAATATGATTGTTTGATCAGAATTAAATGTGCATATTTGGATAATCTATCCACAACTACCAAAATCGCATCATACCCCCTTGACTTGGGAAGGTCTGTAATGAAATCCATTGCCACATCTTCCCACACCATTTCTAGAATCGGAAGCAGTTGTAATAACTCGACAGGTGATGTGGCTCGGTACTTTTGCCACTGGCAAACATCACAAGCTGCCACAAATTTATACACATCATGCTTCATCCATTTCCAATAGACACTAGCTGCGAAATGCTTCAAAGTACGATATGCTCCTGAATGCCCCCTATAGACGTGTTGTGTGTGAGACCTCGGTTTTTCAATCATCTAATCTTGGAATAAACAATAAATAAGCAAATAAGATCCAAGATAAAAAGCAAAGGAAAAAGATAAATTTTTTTTTATACAACGCATGTACGGACCCCGTGCACACATCCGTGCACGGGTCCGTGCATGAACATTTAGGGGACACGGACCCCGTGCCACATCCGGAAGAGGGTCCGTGCATCCAATTTACACTAAATGTCCAATTCTCTGCCAGCCTACACGGACCCTTACACAAAAAGGGCACGGGGTCCGTGCATGCACAAAAAAACCAAGGTTCTAAAAGTCGAGAGGGCATGGACCCTTACACAAAAGGGGCACGGGGTCCGTGCTCTGATATACCAAAATTTTTTTTAAACAATAAAAAAACCGAAAACAAGCAATACAACTCCCAATTTCAATCAAAACATAATCATGCATTACAATCACAATCTCTCCAAATAATACATGAAGTTATAGAGTTGATCAACCACTCAAAAGGATAAAACATGGATCGGTTCTAGCCTTTACAATCCGAATACAAAACATAACAAGTTCGAATTACATGCAACGACAACAACCAATCAAGTTCGAGTTATAAACATGCTTCAACATATAAAAACTAGATTGACATGTTGATTCGACTTCTAAACCGAGTCTCACTTCTATCCCTTGATCCCGAAGCTAACCAAGCCTCCTCTGGCTTGATCTTGTCCCACCTGTTGCCAAGTACACATAAAAAACAAAGCAACAGCCGGATAACTCCGGTGAGAATGATATTCCCAGTAAAAATAACATAACATGCAATAACAAGTAATGTATCAATAGCATGATATAACAAAAACATATTCAATGCTAGTACGAATGAAATGCATGTCTTTACAATAGGGATATCAACTCTAATAATCAAGGAATTGCTGCTCTGCTTTTGGGATCTCGAGGATGAGATCCCGTAACTACTCACCGACTCTCCCAATCGAGGTGGTGCTACGTATCACAATCCGCTAGACTTTGATGAGACTATAAGGAGTATGCTGACACTAGGTGAACTTCTACACCCAGGCCACTCGCAATATAGCCCCCAAAACGTCTAAACAAAAAGGGCTGCTCTGCCCGCTAAAATCAAAGATTTAGGCTCAATATGAATGCATATAGAATACCAATGCATTAACCATAAATCAATCAATAACAAGAGTTAAATCAATCAAAATACAAGTTTCCCATTCTAGAACAAGTATTGATGCAAGTATGTGCTTTAGGGGCAACTCAAGAACAATCTGTCTTGAGTGTTCTATCCCGCTTATGAAAGAGTGGGTGCCCAGTTAGTCAACTTGTGGCTAAGGGCTTTTGTGACTCTATGTGTAAACAATCTTTGTTTAATATAATTTATACTTTTATATTGGCATTTACTTTATCTTTTATCATATTATTATGTTGTGACGTACTTTACGATGTTTAGATAAAGACCTTGAATATACTAGAGTGCATGTAAGATGTGATAGTACAATTGAATGACTATCATGAAACACATCTTATAATCACTGTATATTCTAAACAGTTCCTAGTCAATTGAGCCGTCCGCTAATAAGGATAAGGATCGCTCGAGATTGAGACTAGCATTTGCGATGCATAGTACCACGTTTCATTGGTATAAAACATAGAGATGTTCGAAGCATGCGAATGGATATTCATATGATGGATGATCGAACTACCCTATTTGGACTTTCTAAGTGGTTATCATTAATTGAGTGGATAAGTTCGCGGTTTTGGTTGTACACCATTAGTCCTTACTACTTGAAACATCATGGAGACTCTATATGCTAGTACTGTACTTTGACTCGTTTACCGACTCTATGAGGGTCATCAGGTGTCGAGATTGGGTACAGTTACGACACATATAGAAGTCAATGCTTTGTTGTCAAGGATTCACCACACGCTTGCGAGTGTGGATATCCTATGCGATCTGAGGAGATATTAGTGTGACAAATCTCTGACCAGAGTACATGATGTGCTTTAGGTTACTTGGTTTCCTAGTAGCACATGCGATGTCACTATTTGATCTTCAAGATGTATTGCATAGTTATCGAATCTCAAACGACTCTCGATGTACCAATGGTTGTTGATTCGATCGGGATATATGGATGAAGGGACCGTGCTGTACGCTAACCAAAACCTACTGTTTCTTGCAGGCACTATCAGTGATACCTAGGGAATCATGGGGCGATGTTGCTAGGCGCTCTTACCATGATTCGATGGGTAAATCGGAAATTGTTGTTCCGAGTCACAAGGAGTTGTGAGCCCACGACTAGCTGTATCCCTGAACCATTGAGGGTTACACAAGTAATGTATTTCTAATCCCCGTTGAGATAGTTGAATTTAAAGAGTTAAATTTGGAGAAAGAGAAGTTGGACTTCTTAACTAAAGGGAGTGGAATTTTCTAAAATGACATAGGGATGGACATTTTTGGAAATCACTGAATTCGGATTCAGAAAAATTATCTTGACTTTAAAAGGTGCAGAAATGGTTTCTGTGCACATTGGTGAAATTAGTTTATCAATCGGAGTCATGATGAATTTTATATTAATTTCTGAACATGCGGGTTTTGCTTGTCAGACTTGAATTTATAACTAATGGGCCCTAAGCTGTTAGCAGCCCACATTATAAATAAGTTATTGCAGTACAGAAATTAGATACACAACCACATAATTGAAAAGGAATTTTCGAAAATCTTGAGAGGGTCTCAAGAGGATTTTCGAAAATCCTATCTTCCTTTTTGAGAGAATTCAGTCTGTGATTTTTTCGAAAAATTACATTCTGAATTGACAGATCAAATCTGTAAATCTCTTCGATAAACATCTGATTGATTTCTAGTGCAATCAATCAGAGGGTTTCAGTTTTCTATTCGTGGACCTAATTCAGGAGTTGATCGAGCGAGTCATCGGTTCCTGGAATTTACAACAAGAGCAGATTTAATCTGTTGGAGTCCATTAATCAAGCCATAGCTTGAAGAGGTAAAATTATAATTGTTATTATTATTTTACTTGCATATTTTAATCGTAAGAATTTGATACCCATGATATGGAATCGTTCCATATCAGAAAAGAAAAATTTTTAAACTTCCGCTGCTCCGGGTATCAGATCTGACTGATCTGAAAACGTGTTCCAACAGTGGTATCAAAGCCAGGTTGCTCTCAGATCAAACGATTAAAATTAATCGATTGTACAAAATTTTTAGCCTCGCTTTTTTGAAACAAAACAAAATTTTAAATTAATTTTTTTTTTGAAGGGCAACACGGGCAGCGCTCGGTGCTGCCCAGGGCAGCGATTTGATCGCTTCCTGGGGCAACGATCGTCGCCGCCCAAGGGCAGCGACGAGCTGCCTAGCTCCACGTGGGTAGCCCTGTCCCACGTGGAGGCGGGTCTGCCCGGGAACGTCCCGGGCAGCCCGGAAAATTAAAATTTGATTTTTAATTAGAATTTTAATTTTTTGAAATTTTAGTTTTTGGTCCGATCAAAAATTGTTTTTGATTGGTCCACGAGGCATCGGGTCAAATTGTTTGAGTTCGAAATTTTTAAAATTGATTTTTGGATAAATTTGAATTTTTGGAAAATTTATAAATTTTATCCGTTAAATTAGATTTTATAAAATTAATTATTTTGGTACAATTGATGATAAGATATGATCTTATGTATATATTAGATAAAATTTGATTTTATCTTTTAATTATGTTGTCATTTCATGTTATCTAATGATTTAATTATTGAATTAAATATTGGATAAAGGATGATCGATTGACATGACCAATTTTGTAGGTGTATGTTAGGAAATTTACATTTGGTTTTTGTTATTGTTGTTGGGTGTTATTAATGGGATTGATTTATGGCCCAATTTGATTTGTCATTTATAATAAAAAGTGGGCCTGGTTCTGTTGGAACACGCATTCTCTGATCACACGGATGTGATACCCGGAGCAGCGAAAGTTTAAAAATTTTATTTTTTTCGATATGGAACGATTCCATATCATGGGTATCAAATCCTAACGATTAAAATTGTTGCAAGTAAAATAATAAACACAGTTAAATATTTTACCTATTCATGCAAAGGCTTGATTATGGACTCCAACAGAATTTAATCTGCTCTTCTTGTAAATCCCGGGAACCGATGACTATCACGATCAACCTTCGGAATTAAGTCCACGAATAGAAAACTAAAACCCTCTGATTGATTGCACTAAAAATCAATCAGATGTTTATCGAAGAGAATAAACAGATTTGATCTGTCAATTCAGAATGTAATTTTTCACAAAAATTACAGACTGAATTATCTCAAAAAGGAGCAGAGGATTTTTGAAAATTACTCTTGAAAATATATGTGTGTAATTCGAAAATTGCAAGACTGAAAGCTTCTGATTTTCGAACACTACACATGTATTTATAGATAATTTCTAGACTAGATTAAGTTATAATTGTATTAGGACTCTAACTCCTTAGGGCCCACAATCCATAACTTAAGCCCAACAAGCCAAACCTGTTATTATAGAAATTAATATAAAATTCATCATGACTCCGATTGATAAACCGATTTCACCAATGTGCACAGAAACCATTTCTGCACCTTTTAAAGTCAAGATAATTTTTCTGAATTCGAATTCAGTGATTTCCAAAAATGTCCATCCCTATGTCATTTTAGGAAATTCCACTCCTTTTAGTTATGAAGTCCAACTTCTCTTTCATTAAATTTAACTCTTTAAATTTAACTATCTCAACGGGGTTTAGTAATCCATTACTTGTGTGACCCTCAATGGTTCAGGGATACAGCTAGCCGTGGGCTCACAACTCCTTGTGACTCGGAACAACGATTTCCGACTTGCCCAACGAATCATGGTAAGAGCGTCTAACAACATCGCCCCATGATTCCCTAGGTATCACTGATAGTGCCTGCAAGAACCAGTAGATTTTGGTTAGCGTACAGTACGGTCCCTTCATCCATATATCCCGATCGAATCAAAAACCATTGGTGCATCGAGAGTCGTTCGAGATTCGATAACTATGCAATTCATCTTGAAGATCAAATAGTGACATCGCTTGTGCTACTAGGAAACCGAGTAACCTAAAACACATCATGTACTCTGGCCAGAGATTCGTCACACTAATATCTTCTCAGATTGCATAGGATATCCACACTCGCAAGTATGTGGTGAATCCTTGACAACAAAACATCGACTCCTATATGTGTCGTAACTGTACCCAATCCCAACACCTGATGACCCCAATAGAGTCGGTAAACGAGTCAAAGTACAGTACTAGCATATAGAGTCTCAATGATGTTTCAAGTAGTAAGGACTAATGGTGTACAACCAAAACCGCGGACTTATCCACTCAAATAATAATAACCACTTGGAAAGTCCGAATAGGGTAGTTCGATCATTCATCATATGAATATCCATTTGCATGCTTTGAACATCTCCATATCCATTACCAATGAAACGTGGTATTTGGAATCACAAATGCTAGTCTCAATATCGAGCGATCCTTATCCTTATTAGCGGACGACTCAATTGACTAGGAATTGTTTAGAATATACAGTGACTATAAGATGTGTTTCATAATAGTGATCTCTCTTTATTCACTATCTCATCTTACTTACGCTATAGTATATTCAAGGTCTTTATCAAAACAACAATAGTATATCACAATATAACAATATGAAGAAAGACAAAAAAAATGCCATTAATGAATGTAAATTATATTAAACAAAGATTGTTTATACATAGAGTCATAAAAGCCCTTAGCCACAAGTTGGCTAACCGGGCACCCACTCTTTCAGGTTTATGGCCCGTTCCCACCCTTAAATATGTATCCCCTACTTGTCATCAAAATTTATTGTAAATTTATTAGACTTAGTGGGAGATAAATATTTGAAGACAAAGGTGGGCCCAGCAGACAATAAAGACCGAAAAAATGTAAATTGGAAGCACAATGTAATAGGATTGCATTGCATACTTGCATATCACCTAGGATTGGACTTAGACTCGTAATTGGCAACCACGGGTCGATTAGTTTTGGGGTCGATCATCCTAAATATAATATATGATATTATTGTTGTATGCATGTTTAGACTAAATTGCATGAATCCCGCAAGCATACAAATATGATAAGATGAGACAATTTTTCAAAATTAAAAAATCTCTCATTTTAAATATGATTTAAAATTGATATCAAGATAAACAAAAGAAAATTTAAATATTGTTTAAATATTCCTACCTTCCATCAACGATCAATGTATGAGATGCTACCCGCGGGCACAGTCCGGCTCATATTATTGGGGGGGCCCGTTCGTCGAAAAGCTGTACATTGGATCGACACATGTTGTAAGTTGGGTGGAACTCCCATGGTATTGGCTCATATTATTGGGGATCCATATGGCGACCGTCCATCACAACTTAATATTGATGGGTCATCTTGACATGTCACAATAAACGGCGTCATATTATTGGGCTCTTATTGGACATGAGGTAAAAACATGGGGGTTGCTTTGGAAGCAATTGGGCTCTACCTTTTGAAAATTATGGTTGGCTGATATTATTCGGGACTATGATTTGTCAATTGGACTCCATGTTCCCACTAAGGAAATCGATTTCTCGTTTTCACTAGAGGGTAGTGAAATCGTTAAAATAGTGGGAGTGAAATTCATAAAATTAAATCTCGCCATATTTTATGTCTTAGTAAATTAATTAAGCAATCACTGATTATTGTCTGTTTCTTTTCAGTATTTCATTACAATGAATTCGCGCAATCCACTATTCTCAATTCTCGAACAAAACAAACTGACTGGCGCAAACTATACGGAATGGTTCCGTAAGTTAAAGATTATTCTTAGTTCGGAAAAGGCTTTCTACGTGTTAGAAAAGCCTTCTCCGAAGGAAGCCCCGGCTAATACAAGTCCGGAAGAGTTGGGCCAAACTTGATCTATGGTGGGACCATGATATCAAGGCCAAAAGCTACATGCAGGCTTCGATGTCTGATGAACTTCAGAGGCAATTTGAGGATGCCGTGAATGCTGCTGACATTCCCAAGAACCTCAAGGAACTTTTTGGAGCTCAGTCAAGATCGGAGAGGTATGCCACCGTCAAAGAGCTCATGACATGCAACATGCGAGATGGGACTTCGGTCCGTGAGCATGGGGTACACATGATTGGGCTCATTGAAAAATTGGTAACACTCGACTTGACATTGGAGCATGAACTAAATGCGGACTTGTTACTTCTTTCTCTTCCTTCGTCGTTTGACGGCTTTGTGATGAACTTCAATATGAACAAGATAGAGGCCACCCTTGAAGAGATGGTCAATATGCTTGTGATTTATGAGGCCACATTAAAGAAGGATAAACCGGTACTCTTGGTTGGTTCCTCTTCTAACTCTAAGAAAGGGCCAAGTGGAAAGGGTAAGAAACATTCTGCCCCACCCAAGAAAATTGTACCAAAGAAGAAGAGCAAGACAAAGGCTTCAAATGGGAACGGATCTAAAGATGTTTTCCATCACTGCAAGAAACCCGATCATTGGAAACGTAACTGCAAAGTATATCTCGAGAAGTTGCGAACTGCAAAGGTTATGTTTTATATTGAAATAAATGTTTCACTTAATACTAATTCTTGGGTATTGGATACCGGATGTGGATCTCATATTTGCAATGATTTGCAGGTGATGACAAGAAGTCGTAAGCTTAGGATGGGTGAGACCCAGCTAAGGCTCGGAAATGGTTCTAGAGTTGAAGCCAAAGCTGTGGGAGACGTTTATTTAGTTTTGCAGAACGATTTTAAGTTATTTTTGAGAGATGTTTTATTTGTGCCAGATTTAGTTAAAAACATTATTTCTGTTTCTATGCTTGATAGAGATGGTTTTTCTTGCAATTTTGTGAATGAGATTTGCAATATTTACAAGAATGAATGTTTGATTGGAAATGGACAACTTGAAAATGATCTATATAACTTAAAATTAAAAGACGCACCAATTAATTATGTTGATAAACCGGCAACAACAAATAAAAAGAAAAACGATAGTCAAAACCCGGCAAACCTTTGGCATGCTAGGCTAGGTCATATTTCCTCAAGGAGGATGAACAAGCTAGTGGGAGAGGACATGTTTGATATGTCTGATATTAACTCTCTACCTACTTGTGAGTCCTGCCTAAAAGGAAAAATGACTAAATCTCCTTTCAAAGGAAAACCTGAGCGTAGTCAAAATCTGTTGGATTTGATCCATACAGATGTTTGCGGTCCATTTAGTATTGGTACTAAATTTGGTCACACCTACTTCATTACCTTTACTGATGATTATTCTAGGTATGGGTATTTATATTTGATGAAATATAAGTCTGAAGCATTTGAAAAGTTCAAAGAATTCAAGGCTGAAGTAGAAAACAAACTAGGTAAGAGTATTAAAGCACTTCGATCGGATCGAGGTGGAGAATATTTAAGTACCGAGTTTTTGGACTATCTAAAAGAGAATGAGATTCTCTCTCAGTGGACTCCTCCTATGACACCTCAGCTTAATGGTGTTTCGGAGCATCGCAATCGAACTTTTTTGGACATGGTTCGATCCATGATGAGCTTCACTGAGCTCCCACCTTCGTTTTGGGGCTATGTGCTTGAAATGGCGGTATTGTTGTTGAACAATGTCCACACTAAAGTAGTGGATAAAACTCCATACGAGTTATGGAATGGCAAAGCTACTAAGTATTCGTACTTAAGGATTTGGGGATGTCCTGCTTACGTGAAGCAGACAGTGGGAGATAAGTTGAATAGTCGATCCACCTTATGTTATTTTGTAGGATATCCGAAGAATTCAATCGGATATTATTTCTATCATCCTACTGAAACAAAAGTGTTTGTTTCGAGGAATGTCACCTTCATGGAGAAGGAGTTCTTACTTGTAAAGAAAGACAAGATGATGGAACTCGAAGAAATTCGAGAAGCACCCGAGATACAAAATAACGATCCTACACCTCAGGAACCATTAAATGACATGCCTCTTTCTAGAAGATCAGAGAGGACTTCTAGACCTCCTATTCGATATGGTCTACTTCTTGAAGGGGATCAAAATGAACCCGACATTGGATGTGATCCAAGAAACTTCAAGGAAGCAATTTCTGATGCGGATTCGAATTTATGGCTTGAAGCTATGCAGTCGAAAATAGACTCGATGCATACAAACCAAGTTTGGTCTTTAGTAGATCCTCCCGATGGAATTGTTCCAATATGGTGTAAATGGATCTACAAGAGAAAACTTGGGCCTGATGGTAAGGTACTGACCTACAAGGCACGATTGGTCGCAAAAGGTTATACTCAAAGAAAAGGAGTTGACTATGATAAAATCTTTTCACCAGTCGCAATGTTTAAGTCCATAAGAATCCTTATTGCCATAGCAGCTTGGTATGACTATGAGATATGGCAAATGGATGTGAAGACTGCATTTCTTAATGGAAACATTAAGGAAGAAATCTATATGATGCAGCCCGAGGGATTCACATCCATGGGAAGCGAGCATAAGGTATGCAAGCTTCAGAGATCAATTTATGGTCTCAAACAGGCATCAAGAAGTTGGAACCAGAAATTTGATGAAACAATAAAGGATTTTGGTTTCATCAAGAACCCGGAGGAACCATGCGTGTACAAGAAATTAGTTAAGGATGTTGTGACATTCTTAGTACTTTATGTTGATGACATCCTACTCATTGGGAATAATGTAGGGATGTTGCAGTCAACAAAGATATGGTTATCAGGTAGATTCTCGATGAAAGATTTGGGTGAGGCATCCTATATTCTAGGAATACAGATCTATAGATATAGATCTAAGTTAATGATAGGACTCACTCAAGCAACCTACATCAACACCATATTGAAAAGGTTTTCTATGGATGAGTCCAAGAGAGGAAATCTACCTATGTGTCATGGAGTTTCTCTATCCAAGTCTATGTCTCCCAAGACTGACGAAGAGATAGAGAAAATGACACACATACCATATGCATCAGCCATAGGTAGTATCATGTATGGGATGATATCTACCAGACCGGATGTAGCCTTTGCTCTGAGTGTCACGAGAAGCTATCAGGCCAATCCCGGTCAAATGCATTGAAAAGCTGTGAAGGATATTCTAAAGTACTTGAGAAGGACTAAGAATATATTCATGGTTTATGGAGGAAGAGAATTGAAATTGGAAGGTTATACCGACTCTAGCTTCCAAAGCGACGTGGATGACTCGAAATCAACCTCTAGATTTGTATTTATGCTCAATGGCGGTGCTGTCTCTTGAAAGAGTTCCAAGCAGGACACCACAACGGATTCCACCACTGAGGCAGAAGACATTGCAGTATCAGCTGCTGCTAAAGAGGCCGTTTGGATGAGGAATTTCGTCCAAGAGTTGGGCGTAATTCCTGAAGCTGTTGGTCCAGTCCCGGTGTACTGTGACAACACTGGTACCGTTGCTTAGGCAAAGGAACCAAGGTCTCATCAAAGATCCAAACACATACTGAGGAAATACCACATCATCCGGGAGATCGTGGAAAGAGGAGACATCACTGTCGAGAGAGTGGCCTCTGCAGACAATATCGCTGATCTACTTACTAAGCCCTTGCCAGGACCATTATTTGACAAACATCGCGAAGCAATGGGACTACGTAGTATGACTAGTTGGCTTTAGGGCAAGTGGGAGATTGAAAGAGTGGGTGCCCGGTTAGCCAACTTGTGGCTAAGGGCTTTTGTGACTCTATGTGTAAACAATCTTTGTTTAATATAATTTACACTTTTATATTGACATTTACTTTATCTTTTATCATATTATTATGTTGTGACGTACTTTACGATGTTTAGATAAAGACCTTGAATATACTAGAGTGCATGTAAGATGTGATAGTAGAATTGAATGACTATCATGAAACACATCTTATAATCACTGTATATTCTAAAGAGTTCCTAGTCAATTGAGCCGTCCGCTAATAAGGATAAGGATCGCTCGAGATTGAGACTAGCATTTGCGATGCCTAGTACCATGTTTCATTGGTATAAAACATAGAGATGTTCGAAGCATGCGAATGGATATTCATATGATGGATGATCGAACTACCCTATTCGGACTTTCCAAGTGGTTATCATTAATTGAGTGGATAAGTCCGCGGTTTTGGTTGTACACCATTAGTCCTTACTACTTGAAACATCATGGAGACTCTATATGCTAGTACTGTACTTTGACTCTTTTACCGACTCTATGAGGGTCATCAGATGTCGAGATTGGGTACAGTTACGACACATATAGGAGTCAATGCTTTGTTGTCAAGGATTCACCACACGCTTGCGAGTGTGGATATCCTATGCGATCTGAGGAGATATTAGTATGACAAATCTCTGGCCAGAGTACATGATGTGCTTTAGGTTACTTGGTTTCCTAGTAGCACATGCGATGCCACTATTTGATCTTCAAGATGTATTGCATAGTTCTCAAATCTCGAACGACTCTCGATGTACCAATGGTTGTTGATTCGATCGGGATATATGGATGAAGGAACCATACTGTACGCTAACCAAAACCTACTGGTTCTTGCAGGCACTATCAGTGATACCTAGGGAATCATGGGGCGATGTTGCTAGGCGCTCTTACCATGATTCGATGGGTAAGTTGGAAATTGTTGTTTCGAGTCATAAGGAGTTGTGAGCCCACGGCTAGCTGTATCCCTGAACCATTGCGGGTTACACAAGTAATGGATTTCTAATCCCCGTTGAGATAGTTGAATTTAAAGAGTTAAATTTGGAGAAAGAGAAGTTGGACTTCTTAACTAAAGGGAGTGGAATTTCCTAAAATGACATAGGGATGGACATTTTTGGAAATCACTGAATTCGGATTCAGAAAAATTATCTTGACTTTAAAAGGTGCAGAAATGGTTTCTGTGCACATTGGTGAAATTAGTTTATCAATCGGAGTCATGATGAATTTTATATTAATTTCTGAACATGCGGGTTTTGCTTGTCAGGCTTGAATTTATGACTAATGGGCCCTAAGCTGTTAGCAGCCCACATTATAAATAAGTTATTGCAGTACAGAAATTAGATACACAACCTCATAATTGAAAAGGAATTTTCGAAAATCTTGAGAGGGTCTCAAGAGGATTTTCGAAAATCCTGTCTCCCTTTTTGAGAGAATTCAGTCTATGATTTTTCCAAAAAATTACATTCTGAATTGACAGATCAAATCTGTAAATCTCTTCGATAAACATCTGATTGATTTCTAGTGCAATCAATCAGAGGGTTTCAGTTTTCTATTCGTGGACCTAATTCAGGAGTTGATTGAACGAGTCATCGGTTCCTGGGATTTACAACAAGAGCAGATTTAATCTGTTGGAGTCCATTAATCAAGCCATAGCTTTGAAGAGGTAAAATTATAATTTTTATTATTATTTTACTTGCATATTTTAATCGTAAGGATTTGATACTCATGATATGAAATCGTTCCATATCAGAAAAGAAAAATTTTTAAACTTCCGCTGCTCCGGGTATCAGATCTGACTGATCTGAAAACGTGTTGCTACAGCTTAGACGATGACTACTTTTACCTTTTGATTCGAGTATCTCCAACTCTGGATAAGCTACAAAAGGAGGTTATATCAGAATCTATACAACCTAAACAATAACACGCTCAAGGCAAAGCTCTTTACCGCTCTTCGTCCAATTCTTCGACGATCGATTACTGCTAACTCCGGGCTCAACAACTTCAAACGAATCTGTACGTAGGCAATAGAGGATCAATAACGATGATCAAACCCAATAGCCAAAGTTCAACAAATTCAAATGGTTCAAAATCCCAAAACTCAAACCGGCAGCATAACGGCTATAAACTGATCGAACCGGAAATACAGACAGCAGTACAACATTGCAAACAACTCAATTCAATGCTAATACAACAATAAAAGCTCAAACCCAAAAAATCTCAAAACTCAAATTTTCGAATAAACTTCCAAAAATCATAACAATTCCGAACGACGCTCAAATTCAATTCCGACTGAGAATAAACGATCAGAACTCGATCAAGAACAACATACTCGAAACTCAATCGATTCTAACAACACCCAAAAATAGGAATGCAACTGATTGGAGAAAAAACGTACGATAGAACGAAGCCCTTGCTGCTGTGATCGTTAAACTGCCTTCAGAATTAAATTCTAATGGACGGATCGACCGAAAAATCAAATCTGAAAGCTTGAAAGAAACGTTCCTAAGCTTCCATGGAGAGAAACGAGTTGGAGGAGGAGGATGAAGTCTAATCCCAAGTCAAACAAGTGGTAGATAATATATAAAATCCATTATTTGCGTTTTAGTCCCTGAAAAATCCAAAAATTGCAAAATAGTCCCTGATAAATATCAAAACGGCCATCAACTTCTAAAAACTCTGATTATCTCAAATAAGCTCGTTTAAGATAAAATCGGGGCATTACAATTCTCCCCCTCTAAGAACAGATTTCGTCCTCGAAATCAATAAGAATCACAACTCATAAGATAGAAATAAAGAGCCACAAACTGAAATAATGTTGGAAAACTC
This sequence comes from Henckelia pumila, assembly GCF_033568475.1. Taxonomy (NCBI): domain Eukaryota; kingdom Viridiplantae; phylum Streptophyta; class Magnoliopsida; order Lamiales; family Gesneriaceae; genus Henckelia; species Henckelia pumila. The sequence continues at coordinate 70,644,501 of NC_133123.1, read as the reverse complement.
GGCTCTCAGATCAATCACGATTGATACCCGGTGCAGCGGAAGTTTAAAAATTTTATCATGGAACAATTCCATGGTGTGGGTATCAACCGTTTAACGATTAAATTATTGTGTGTGTAAAATTCAAATAACAATTAATTAAATTTTACCTTCAATCTCGCAACGAGATTACTGGACACCAACAGATTTTATCTGCTCTTGTTGTCTCTCCCTGGAACCGATGAACTCCTTCAATCAGGTCCACGAACAGAGGTTTAATCCCTCTGATAGATTGCACTAGAAAATCTATCAGAAGTTTTCTGCGAAGAGAATAAACGAATCTGATTCGCTATTCCTTACTGCGATTCAAAATCACAGACCGGAATTTTCTCGGGCAGAGCAAGGCAGGGGTTCGGCCGATTATTCTAGAGGAGAGGCTAGGGTTTCGATTTTTCTCTCTCAAAATAATGAGCTGATGTGTGTAATTTCTGTACTGCAATAACTTATTTATAATGCAGGCCACTAACACCTTAGGGCCCATTAGTCATAAGTTAGGGCCCGACAAGCAAAGCCCGCACGTTCAGAAATTAATATAAAATTCATCGTGACTCCGATTGATGAACCGATTTCACCAATGTGCACAGAAACCATTTCTGCACATTTTAAAGTCAAAATAAATTTTCCTGAATCCGAATTCAGTGGTTTCCTAAAATGTCCATCCCTATGTCATTTTAGGAAATCCTACTCCCTTACTCTTATTTAAGAAGTCCAACTCCTTAGTTCATTAAATTTAACTCTTTAAATTTAACTATCTCAACGGGGATTAAAACTCCATTACACTGTGTGACCCTCAATGGTTCAGGGATACAGCTAGCCGTGGGCTCACAACTCCTTGTGACTCGGAACAACACTTTCCGACTTGCCCAACGAATCATGGTAAAGCGCCTAGCAACATCGCCCCATGATTCCCTAGGTATCACTGATAGTGCCTACAAGAACCAGTAGATTTTGGTTAGCGTACAGTACGGTCCCTTCATCCATATATCCCGATCGAATCAACAACCATTGGTATATCGAGAGTCGCTCAAGATTCGATAACTATGCAATACATCTTGAAGATCAAATTAGTGACATCGCATGTGCTACTAAGAAACCATTTCTTAAATCACATCAAGTACTCTGGCCAGAGATTTGTCACACTAATATCTCCTCAGATCGCATAGGATATCCACACTCGCAAGTATGTGGTGAATCCTTGACAACAATGCATTGACTCCTATATGTGTCGTAACTGTACCCAATCTCGACACCTGATGACCCCCATAGAGTCGGTAAACGAGTCAAAGCACAGCACTAGCATATAGAGTCTCCATGATGTTTCAAGTCGTAAGGACTAATGGTGTACAACCAAAACCGCGGACTTTATCCACTCGATAAGTGATAACCACTTGGAAAGTCCGGATAGGGTAGTTCGATTATTCATCCTATGAATATCCATTTGCATGCTTCGAACATCTCCATGTTCCCTACCAATGAAACGTGGTACTCCGCATCGCAAATGCTAGTCTCAAACTCGAGCGATCCTTATCCTTATTATCGGACGGCTCAATCGACTAGGAACGGTTTTTAGAATATACAGTGACTATAAGATGTATTTCATGATAGACATCTCCATGTTCTACCACATCTTACATACACTATAGTATATTCAAGGTCTTTATCTAAACAATAATAGTATATCACAATATAACAATATGAAGTAATATAAAGTCATTGCCATAAAAGTGTAAATAATATTAAACAAAAGATTGTTTATACAAAGAGTCATCAAAGCCCATAGCCACACAGTTGGCTCACTGGGCACCCACTCTTACAAATAAGAACTCACACAATCAGAATAGCACTGGAAAACGCTGTCTCATATCTGACTCTGTCTCCCAAGTCGCTGCTTCGACTCCGTGTCGGCTCTACTGAACTTTCACCAACTGAATCGACTTGGTTCTGAGTTGTTTCTCATTTCGGTCAAGTATCTGAATAGGTCGTTCGAAGTAGCTCAGAGTCTCGTCTAACTCGGCTTCGTCAGGCTGAAGAATATGAGAAGGATCTGGATGGTATTTTTGCAACATAGAGACGTGAAAAACGTCGTGAATAACAGATAAAGATGGAGGAAGTGCAAGTCTGTAGGCTAGATCGCCTAATTTCTCGAGAATCTCATATGGTCCGATGAATCTCGAAGATAACTTCCCTCTCTTACCAAATCTGACAGTCCCTCTGAAAGGAGAAATTTTCAAGAAGACTCGGTCTCCCTGATCGAAACTAAGAGGTCGGCGTCTGATATTCACGTACTTAGCCTGTCTATCCTGAGCTGACTGCATTCTAGTCTGAATGATCTTAACTTGCTCTGACATATCTCTAAGAATATCCGGTCCCAAATCAGGTGACTCAGAGAAATCGTCCCAAAACAAAGGAGATCGACACTTTTTACCATACAAAGCCTCAAAAGACGTCATATCGATACTCATTTGATAATTGTTGTTATAAGAAAACTCAACAAGTGGAAAAGAATCTTGCCAAGTAGCGCCAAAATCTAGCACTTCTGCTCTAAGCATATCCTTTAACGTCTGGATAGTCCGCTCTGACTGTCCGTCAGTCTGAGGATGATATGTTGTACTCAGATGCAATCGAGTACCAAGTGCCTCTTGAAAACTGTGCCAAAAGTGCAAAGTGAATCTAGGGTCTCGATCTGAAACAATCGACCTCGGCACACCGTGCAATCTAAAAATCTCACTGACATACAACTCAGTCATCTGATCGCACTGCCCACTTTTTGGGTTTTGTGCAACTCTCTACGTTGCAAGGGGTAGGTTTAATTATTTAAACATGGAGCTGGTGTCCTCTGTATGATGCCAGCTCTAGCTTATTATAATATTATGATTTTTTAAATTAAATATTGTTATTATATTTTTAAATAAATTAAATGGGGAATATGAAGGGAAGGGGAAATATATTGAAAAATGTGTGTGCGTTGAGATGAATTAAATTTACAATAATTATAAATTAATTATTAATTTAATTTTAATACTAATTATAGATCAAATAAATTAAAAAATTTAATAAAATTATTTTTATTATTAATAATTATTTAAATAAGTAAATTTAAAAAATATTAATAAATATTTTTTTATTATATTATAAAATTTAAATTAAAATTTAGGTAATAAATAATAATTATATAATATGTGTAGAAATGATTAGTGGGATCCGTAAAGAAGTTTTTTGGGTTTAGGATTGTGAAAAAAAGTTATAAAATTTTTGTTTTGAGATTAGAATGATGTGTGGTAGGTCCCACAATGAAGTTGGGTTTTTTTGGTTCAGGAATGCGGGTACCCTAAGTTTTAACCAAAGAAGAGTACATGAGATTGGAGAATTCGGGAAAAGTTTGGTGAGAAAATATGTTGTTACTATTAACTTCACAAACTTGGGTTGTGTCCTACAAATGAAGTACACAAGACCATTTATACTACTCATCCTAAGTTTTTTGAGTATTCAAAAATTACGTACATGTTGAAATATTCTAGAGTGTTATACTCTATTGTTTTCTGTGTACAACTACAAGATTTAGAGTATTTCAAGTTGCTATAATATTCTAGATTATTCTAGCAGCAGCTAGTTATATCTAAAATATTTTGGATCTTTCTACATTATTGCGATGTTAGGATATGAAGGTAAATTTATGAACTTTGCTAGTTTATAGCGAAAACCAAGATGATTCACCACCTACATGCACCTACTGTTGTGAAATCGGACACATTAGACTTAATTGTATATCGTTTAGACATCAATATAATAAAAAATTTATTTTAAATGGATCCTCAAGTTTCTCCCTTCTACTAACATTGAAGGACCCAAAAAGTAAATGGGTACTAAAGTTCAACTTGAATCTCAATATTGTAGGGACAAAGGAGAAACAATTCATCGAGCATTTGGTATCTTGACAGTTGATCATCTCGACATATGAGGGGAAACAAGGAACTTTTCCAATCAATCAAACCAAAGGAGAAAGGTATTGTCACATTTGGAGACAAAAATAAAAGAGTGATCGAAGACATTATATCAATAGATATATCTAACTCTACTTTAATTGATGATGTATTTTTGTGAAAGAGCTTAAACATAATCTACTAAGAATAAGTTAATTGTGTGATATGTGTTATGAAATTGATAGGATCGCGTGAAGTACTGTACCAGTTGACCACGAAAAATATTAAATTAAGTTCAATTGAGGTTGGTCAACTGAACTGCTTTCTTTCTTGTATGTCGACGTTAATTGGCACAAGATTAATTAGGGCTAAGAAAAAAAATTTGATTTATGTCGTACATAATGAGATTGTGTAAATGTGTCTAATTTGAGCGTGAAAAATTGTGTTCTTTGACCTTGTTGTGAGTGTGCAAGATATGCTAGTTGATGTGGAGAATATAGAAGTAATCACCGACATTGGTTTATTGGAAATGTTGGATGACTTGGGTGATGAAGCTTACAAGGAGAAAATACAAGCTAAGTATGGTGTTGATAAAATTTTTAATGTTTCTAATATTTCTTTGTTTGATATAGGTTACGAAAAAGATTTGAGGACAAATATTTTTCAAAAAGGGAGTATGATACGATCATGGATAATTCTCGAAGTCACCAAGTTAAAAAAAAAGAGGTCATCTAGAGTTTCCGATCATTAAATAGAGAACATAGTAACAAGTTTAAAGAAGCGCTTCAAAGATTCATGATGAATTATCAAAAAATGTCTAACAAAAAGCCATCACGACTAGAAGGATACGGGATTTATGAAAATCAAGTTGGAAGACATGTATTGAAGTGCTTAGTGATCAAGAGAATGATAATTTAACGAAATTAAATACCTTGAAAGAATATGCTTGAAGTTCAAGTTACTTGATTTGATTATAAATTAATTTAGTTGAAGACATGTTTTTGCTATTTTAAGAGCCTCAATTAATGATATTTTTGTTTAGTTTTAGGGCTTATTTTATTAGTATTTGATATGGACCAATATTTACCATATTTAAAGTCTATAAAACTACTTTAGATAGGTTTTTAGTGTAACTATCTTCAACTCATATTTCACATGGACCTCTTCTTCTTGATTAGGCATTTTGCCTTCTCTCTATCGGTGGAGTGTCCGCTAAAGCCCTTGCGGCGCCTGCTCATAATCGGAGATATAAAAGCCTTTCGACTCTGCCAATGCCGTAGGTATCTTCACGAATATGGTTTAGCAGTTTACTAGGGTCTTCTTCTTCTCCAAGACCTGATGCCTTATCTGCCACGACGGTCCTATACTAATATAATAACCGATGTTCCGCCGGTTATTTGATGAACTGGTGTGTGCTCATCGAATAGCGAAGAGAGGTGGCTCGGCAGGGAAGGAATGTCGTGGCGAAGGTTATACCTCAGAAAGTCAGCGAAGTACGATAGAAGAGGAATTCCCACTATAGAATAAAAGAGAAGCGATAGCCGCTCGGTCTATACCGGCACCATAATATCAGATTGGGGAGGAAGATCAGAATTAGAGCTCCTTTGTTCCCTATAGCAACTGGGGATCAAAAAGCACCAAATTTGATGACTTATTAAGGGAAAAACGAAGTAAGAGCATCTTGCTCAGGATGAGAGGGCTCCTTATGCCGGGAAGTCAATCTTTCATTTTCTCACGTGCTCTTGCGTATTCATCTCGTTCCTTATTTACCTGGGTGCACTGTGTTTTCAAAAGCTTCCTGTCGAACCTTTGTAATATTCTGACCCATTCATGAACATCACAGCAAAAATAATTAAAACATTTCGAATCCCCGCTGCCTCCGTGAAAGAGAGGTGTCCTAAACCACTAGACGCTGACTGGCTTATAGATAAGAGGTTGACTCAGGAGCTTCCTAGTATAATGTCGCAATTTATTTATATTATATTAATAATGGGTCCCATGTGGGCTCCACTGATTTTAACCAATCAAAATCCGCCACGTCACCCACAGGGCACTACCCTGTGGATGGCATCTACTTAACCGTATTATAGACGAGATTTTAAATCTAGATAGATTTTGGAGTCTAGTCCAACTAAAAAACCTATAGTCTAATTCTATTAGAAAACTTAGTTTGTCTTTATTATATATTTTAAACCTTACCATTCATTATTGAATACATGATTATTTATATTTTTATTATTATCAACCAAAATTCTCTCTAAAATTTTACTTGAAGTTTTTTGCTTTGTTCTAAATCAAAGTTTCATAATTTTTTGGCGTTTTTCGATTGTTTTTCAACGTGAATTGTCAAAGACAAGTTCTTTCAAAATTTCTTTAAATTACAATTGTTTATCGTGATTTTTTTATTACTAGTTTCTTTTAAACTAGAGGTAAATATCCAACTTTTACTTGTTTCAAAGATCGAAAAAAACAATTTTATTTTTTTTGGAGATAAAACTCAAATACATCCTTAAAGTTTTCTAACTTTTCCAAAAATATACTAACACTTTATTCGTTCCTAATTATGTCCCTTATTTAACAAATAGTTTCCTTAATATGTCCCTCAAACTAAAAATTACCTATAATACCCTTATTCTAACAATTATAATTAATATTTCCTCTGGGCTCAAAAATTGGTATCAAAGCCTAGGTAATTTTATTCAGAATTTATATTATTCATTAAATCATACTTTTCTTTGTTGAGGAAGAGATTTTCAACAAACCATGGATTCAAACGAGAGTTTGAACCAGAAGGATTTCATTTATATGAAATCCCATAAATAAGTGAATCTATTTAAAATAGATTCTTTACAACATAACTTAAAGAGACTTAGGTCTTTTATACTCTCTGAAGAGATTAAAAAATATGATTTCTAATTCTCAATTTCTAGAGATCACACCAGATTCCTCTAAACTCTCCGGAGATCTTAGAGAAATTCAAAAGACGGTACAATATTACAGTAATCAGCTATATGAAATACCTTGGCAGATTGGAGAAATCCTTAAAAACAAGAAGAAATTCTTGTAACTCTAAAGGATCTTCAAACTAAAATTATAAATCTAGAACATACTTCTGGTTCTAGAAAGAGAAATACAGGAGGAAGATTACCACTCTCGTTTGATATCGAACCTCTGTTACATCAGAAAGGTAAAACCAAAATGGTTCAAAAACCTTTAACTGATGATGAATTGATGATTAATCTTATAAACACAGTATCAGAGAAAAACACTATCTGATGACTACTTTAGAAAGATTAAATCTCGAGGATCTACAAGATCTTGCGGATTCTTTTTCGAATCTTAAAGTAGTAGATCTAAAAATGAATTCTTCTGAGGGTGAACAACCCATAGGGAATCCCCTGAGATATGTGGTTAAAACAGAAGAACCACATAGTGAGCTCCATGTTGGAGAAAATTCACATCCAGCAGGAACCAGATCAAGAAGGAGTAATATACCAATACATCAAACTCCTTATGGAAAAACCGTTTTAGACCCGATATATCCTTATGGAGTTATGTTAAACCTGGATGTTCTGGACTTCAAAAAGAGAGAAGATCTCATAGATGATTGGACATCAGCCATGAGAATAGCAGCAGGAACTTTAGATCTCAATAAAGAAAGATTTATCAAACTTTTGGAAATGAGTCTAATGGGATCTGTCAAGATAGCTTGGGAAATGACCATGCCAGAAACCAAGGAATCAATCTTAGCAGGAGAATCACTTAGCGAGATTGGAGGAAGAATGGCCACCCTTTTTAAAGCACAATTCATAGGAGTAGACTATTTCAATAATCAAGATACAGAGAAAAAGAGAAGATATACTCAAGCTCTGTATAGCCTCGAGTTACATGATATCTGTTTAGTTGATGAATATATTATGTTATTCACCAAATACAGATGGAATTCGGGAGTTGAAGAAAATGTAGCCATTCAGCTATTTTTCGCAAAAATGCCAAGCCCCTGGAGAGAAATGCTGATAAAAGAATACGTTCCAGGTAATCTTGATACTTTGGCAAGACGCGCCTCTTTTTTGAAAGGAAAATTGGCGGAATGGTGTCATATGGCAGCATTACAGAAGAACTACAAGAAAATAAGGGGTATTAACAAGCATACTCCTCTATGTTGTAGAGAAAATGATCTCCCTACGGTTATAGGAATAAATCACAGGGATTTAAAAGGAAGAAATTCAGAAATAATCCCTACAATAAAAGAATGAAAAGTTCTTGGAAACCAAGAATATTTTGGTCCAAACAAAAGGCCAGATCTTATAGATCAGGTAGAAGAAGTGGACCTACAAGAATATCCCCAGCAACAAACTCATCACAAGGAAGAAGAACACCATCTAGAAGAACTTTCAAAAGAACTCATACGAGAGCAAGTGAAAGTTTCAAGAATTGCAACTGCTGGACATGTGGAGCAAGAGGACATATATCTACAAACTGTCCAGAAAACGAGAAAAATGGAGTTAAACTCTTTGAAGCAACACGAGATATGGATGATGCGGTATTATTTCAAGATCTAGTCCAAGTATATCAATTTGATGATATCCCCTCAGATGAAAGTATATACGAAGAAGAGATATTGTTTAGCCAAGATGAATCTGAAGATGAATCAGAATCAGAATAAAGAAGAAGTGTTTCAACACGAAACACAAGAGAGTTTGGCTGGATTTTTTAGTCAAACCACGATATCTCATAATATATTCCAAAGGATTATGAGAGAAAATCCAACATTACAGAAGTACCAAGGATTTTCGGCAGGACAAGTAGAGAGGGTCTTAGGCAACCTAGGGCTAAGACAAAGAAAACATCATTTGATTTACAAAGTATCCAAAAGGGAAATGGCAATCCCGATGGAGTTAACAAGTAATCAAATAGAGATGCAGTTAATTCCTTTTGAAGAAGTAAGAGAGGAATTGCAAAAGCTGAAAAGTGAGGTAGCAAGAACGATGTCTTGGATTCATATTGGAGCAATCCAAATAATGATCAAGGCAACTTTTAAAGAAGGAATAGATTCACTCATAGATATCGTAGTATGTGATAAAAGAATGGGGAATATCCAAGATGCTGTTCTGGGTACGATCTCAGGAAATCTATGTGCAGGAAAAATTGTAGGAGTTATTTATCCAAAAATAGCCTACAATTTAGCTGACAGATACTTTAGTCGAGCCTTGATGTTGCATCAAAACTTCAAGGAAAAAAGATTAATGAAGGAAGGTAATAGACCATATTCTATTACTTATCAAATTTCATATGCTCTTTCTAATACGCACCATTCTGAATTATTTATTAGAAATGAGTTTATTGAAATTCCAGAAATCTTTGGAAAAGTTGCTCAAGCAATATACCCGGAAAGAATCGAGTTTCCTTTAATTCAGAAAACATACATTCAAATACAAGATAAACCGGTTCTATACAGAGATCTAAAAATAGAACCCCAAATGTTATCTTTCCAAGGTGACCGAATGACAAGTCGAAGGTGGGAAAAATCTCCTATTCAGGAAATTCCACCAGAAGAAAAGGAGTTTTCAATAATAGAAAAACTTAGATCTCCAGAAGGATGGAAAGAAGTCAAAATAGTATTCGAAATTACAAGTCACAGGAACCAATTTCCTTGTAACTCGATTTACTATTTAGAGCAGCAGGTAACAGGAACTTACCAAAGATTAATAAATATTGGAGAATTGGAAGTTCAAATCTGTGGAATTCCAGGAAAAGAAGTGGATCAGCTCATTCTTGGCCTAGAGTTTCTGGAGGACCATAAACCATGGAAACGCCTTGAAAAAGGAATAGAGTTTATGGCAAAAGAAAAGACTTGGAGGATTCAATAAGAATTCTACGATATGGAAAACCAAGAGAATTGGATAAGCAACAATCCCTTAATCAGATTCGAAAACTCTGTTTACAAACAGAGGAATAAGCAATTGTTGAAATTAGTAAGTCATGAACATGATTTACTAGAACGCATTGAAGAAGTAGAAATGAGTAACCATACTCTACCTTCTGAGGCCTTAGGAAAACTAAAGGTACATAGTCTTAATCGGATTACTGAGTTACAACACAGACTGTTAAAAATGGCGGGGCCATTCAGTAATCCCTTTAAAAAATGACAACAATTCTTTTCTCCATATACATTCCAATAGGGATGTTGTATGAACAATATAAGGCTGAATGTTTTGCAGCTTATATTGACTCGGGAGCAGAAATTTGTACAGCAAAAAGAGGAGTCTTCCCTGAAGAATGTGAAGAAGAATTGCCAAAAATTGCTGGACGAGATTTCTCTCGAAATATTTTAATTCTTTGCAAAGGAATAAAACAAGAAGAGATCCCTATAGAAAGAGCAGGTCAAACACCTTGGTACAAGGTAAAGACACCACCAATCTATTTCCATGATACAGGAGCTGATATCCTGTTAGGAAATAACTTCTTACAAATGTTTAAGAAGTACACACAAGACAATGAGTCAAGAAGACTTATGTTCACTACAATTTGTGATCATAAAATTATCGTTCAATGACTCAAGGTTGCTTTTTATCGACAAATACCGATAATATTTTGCAGCCAGCGTGGTGATAAAGGACAACTTTTTCATCCAAAAAATGAAAGATCCAAGAAGGTTTGGAGAAACCATGTTGAAAATAACAACAGAACAAGAACTCCAAACAGAGGATATGGAGCTTCTCAAAGTAACTCTAAATCACAGAGATATAGAGTTAGAAAATAAAGTATCCCTTGAAGATGTCAAAAAGAGGCTCAAAAAAAGTTACAACAAGCATCCTTTGGCATGGTGGGATAGAAATCAACTCAAAGCCAGTCTTAATCTAAAGGATGGCAAAGAGTATGAATTCGTCAGATATAAGCCTATCCCAATGAACATAACAGATCAAAGGGATATGAGAATGATTATCAAGGAATATTTGGACCTTGGTCTAATCAAAGAAGGAGTTTCACCATATAGCAGCCCAGGTTTTCTGGTCAGAAATCATGGTGAAATAAAAAGAGGAAAACCTAGGTTAGTTATTAACTACCAAGGTATTAATAAAATCCTGGAATTTGATGGGTACTTCATACCCAGTAGAGAACATCTAATTAGATGTGTACGAAATGCTAGAGTGTTCTCAAAATTTGATTGTAAGTCTGGATTTTACCAGATTCGAATGGAAGAAGGCAGTAAGAAATTCACAGCCTTCTTTACACCACAAGGACATTATATCTGGGAAGTTATGCCTATGGGATTGGCTAATGCACCCCAAATATTTCAAAGAAAGATGGATAACAACAATCCAAAACATTCTTATTCAAATCAAACATTTACATCTGAATACAAATCGAAAATGAAATCAAAATAACTCAGGATGTTCTGTACGCATCCTGTCCTCAAGTTCCCAAGTAGCTTCCTCAGTGCCTCGGCGCTGCCACTGCACTAAAACCAAAGGAATGACTTTGTTCCGCAAAACCTTATCCTTATGATCCAGGATACGAATAGGTCTTTCAACATATGTCAAATCCTTATCCACTTGAACTTCAGACCACTGCAGAATATGAGACGGATTTTCCACATATCGTCGCAACAGAGATACGTGAAACACGTTGTGAATACTGGACAGATACGGTGGCAAATCCAAACGATAAGACAAATCGCCAATGCTCTCCAAGATCTCAAACGGACCGATAAATCTGGGAGACAACTTGTCCTTAAGGCCAAATCTGAGAATCCTGCGGAAAGGTGACACCCTCAGAAATACTTTCTCCCCAACATCAAACTGCAAAGGCCTATGCTTAGTGTTAGCATAGCTGGCCTGACGATCCTGTGCAGTCTTAATTCGTTTATTGATCTGATCAACAATATCTACTGCCTGCTGGATAAACTCCGGTCCCTCAGCCTGTCTCTCCCCCACTTCTTCTCAGAAGAGTGGAGTACGACAACGTCGCCCGTACAACGCCTCAAAAGGTGCTATCCCAATGCTAGTATGATAGCTGTTGTTGTACGCGAACTCGATCAATGGCAAATGATCCTGCCAGGCTGAACCAAAATCCATAACGCACGCTCGAAGCATATCCTCCAAAGTACGGATAGTGCGCTTTGACTGACCATCTGTCTCCGGATGATAGACAGTACTCAAACTGAGAGTAGTACCCATCGCACACTGAACACTCCCCCAGAACCTAGAAGTGAACCTGGGGTCTCGATCGCTGACAATGCTCACAGGCACTCCATGAAGTCGAACGATCTCCTGAACATACAACCGTGCCATGCGATCCAAAGATTACTCTCGACTATAGGCAATGAAATGCGTTGACTTGATGAGTCGGTCCACCACAACCCAGATAGCATCACAATTCCTCGAGGACATCGGCAAATGGGTCACAAAATCCATCGTAATAAACTCCCATTTCCACTCAGGAATAGGCAGACTGTGAAGCAAACCTCCAGGTCGTCGGTGTTCTGCCTTGACTTGTTGACACACCAAACATCTCGAAACATACTGATACATGCTGTGTTTCATCCCCTTCCACTAAAACCGAGTACGTAGATCCTTGTACATCTTGTTGCTTCCCGGATGAATACTCAACTTGGTGCGATGTGCCTGAGACAAGATCTCCTCTCGCAACTCTTCATCCTGCGGAATCACAAGTCTATCAGACAAACACAGAAAACCGTCTGACTGATAGTGAAATCCAGACGAGCTATCCTCGTTAGCTAGGCGAGCTAAACGTTGGGTCTTTGAGTCAGACATCTGAGCATCTCGAATCCGCGAATACAAAGCTGGCTCAGATAATATCGCAAGCATCTGGATACTCTGCATACCTTTCTTATGCTTGAAGGTATACCCCGAAGTACAACAGTCACTGATCGCACTAGACATCGAACAAGTCTGCAGTGCAGATAGTCGTACCTTGCGACTCAAAGCATCAGCGGTGAGATTAGCAGCTCCCGGATGGTACTTAATCTCGCAATCATAGCCCTTAAGCAAGTCCATCCAACGCCTCTGCCTCATGTTCAACTCCGCCTGAGTGAACAAATACTTGAGACTCTTGTGGTCGGTGAAGATATCAAATTTCTCGTCATACAGATAATGACGCCAGATCTTCAAAGCGAACACAATGGCTGCCAATTCCAAATCATGAACTGGATAGTTGTCCTCGTGAAGCTTCAGCTGTCTAGAAACATATGCAACCACATGCCCATTCTGAGTCAGGACACAACCTAACCCCTGAAGAGAAGCATCAGTGTATACCACATACCCTCCAGATCCTGATGGTAATGCCAACACCGGCGCAAAAGTCAACCGCCGTCGAAGCTCACAGAAATTCTCCTCACACTCGGAGGACCACTCGAAATCAACACCCTTGCGGGTAAGCTACGTCAACGGTCGAGCTAGCTGAGAGAAGTTCAGAATGAAGCATCGATAATATCCTGCTAGACCCAGAAAACTATGGATCTCAGCAACCTTCGTTGGACTCGACCAATTAAGCACAACCTCAATCTTGCTTGGATCAACTGAATTCCCCTCCCTGGATATGATATGACCAAGAAAGACCACTCGATCCATCCAGAACTCACACTTGCTCAGTTTGGCGCACAATTGTTCGTCCCGAAGAGTCTGCAGTACCACTCGCAAGTGGGAAACATGCTCTTCTGCATTACGTGAATACACCAAGATGTCGACAATGAAGACCACGACAAACTTGTCTAAATACTCCCTGAAGACACGGTTCATCAGATCCATGAATATAGCCGGCGCATTAGTCAATCCAAATGGCATTACTGGAAAATCATAATGCCCATAGAGAGTACGAAATGCAGTCTTGGCTACGTCCTGATCTCGGACTCTCAACTGATGATACCCAGATCTCAAGTCAATCTTGGAGTACACCGAAGTACCCTGCAGCTGATCAAACAAGTCATCAATGCGAGGCAACGGATACTTGTTCTTCACAGTAACTCGATTCAGCTGCCGATAGTCAATGCACAACCGCATAGACCCATCCTTCTTCTTCACAAAGAGAACAGGAGCTACCCAAGGAGATACACTAGGACGAATGTATCCCTTTTCCAACAGATCCTGTAACTGATTCTTCAATTCTCGCATCTCTGACGGAGCCAGACGATATGGTGCTCGAGAAATAGGCGAAGTACCATGCATCAACTCTATGTCAAACTCAACTTCCCTAACAGGAGGAAAACCCGGAATCTCATCTGGAAATACATCTGGGAATTCATCCACAACAGGAATACTCTCTATCCCAATACTCTCAGCGGACAAATCAATTGCATAGATAAGGTAGCCTTCCCCGCCAGACTCTAGTGTTCGATAGGCTCTCAAGCTGATACCAAAGGCATCGGGGGTTGCGCTCCCTCACCATAGAAAAACCAGCTATCACTCCCATCCGGATGAAAGCGTACTAATCTCTGATAGCAGTCCACTGAAGCTCGATAGGTAGTTAGCATGTCTATCCCCAGAATACAATTGAAATCGACCATAGCAAGGACCATGAGATTCGCCAACAGAATGTTCCCTTCGAACTCTAAAGGGCAACCCATCACTAGACGCTTGGCCAAAGCACATTGACCCGTCGGAGTAGAAACAAAAACTACTACATCTAGAGCAATGCATGGTAACTTATGCCTCTTAACAAAACGTGCAGAAATGAAGGAATGAGATGCACCAGTGTCAATAAGTACGATAGCAGGTATACCATAAAGTAGAAATGTACCTGCGATGACCTTCTCATTCTCCTCCACTGCCTGATCATGCCTCAAGGCAAACACCTATCCAGAAGCCCGCGGCCTCAAATGAGAACTCCCAGCAGACTGTCCCTGCGACCTCTGCTGAACGGTGGCCTGAGAACCAGATCCTGAACCAGAACCAGAACCGCCTCCCCCAGATAGTGGACAATCCCTCCGGATATGACCAACCTCTCCACATCGGAAACAAGCTCCAGAAGCTCTACGGCACTTGTCTGACGGATGGTTCTTCTCGCAATGGTTGCACTTTTCCTTCTTCCCAAAGCGAACAACACCTCCAGAACCAGAGGAAGAAGTAGATCCGCACTTCTTGAAAGATTGGGCACGGGGACCCAAAGAACTAGCAGGCCTCGACTGAGAGAAAGACCTGTTCCGTCGAATACTATCCTTAGCCTGGTGACAATGGCTCACCAAACCCTCGTAGGACATGTCATCGCCGACTGCCACACGCTCGTGGATCTCAGGGTTAAGGCCCTGAAGGAACAGATTGTACTTCATCCCAGAGCTGTCAGCAATCTCGGGGCAATAGGATAACATATCAAAGAACTTCTGCTGATACTCGTCAATAGACATGGCTCCCTGTCGCAGACTCAGTAGCTCGCCTGCCTTCGACTGACGGAGTGCAGGAGGAAAATACAACTTCTGAAAAGCTGTGCGGAACTCGGTCCAGGTGGGCCACTCCTCTCGCCGTAACAAAGGGTGCAGAAGTAAACCTCCACCACCTACGAGCTCGCCCATCCAGAAGATAGCCAAAGGTCTCCATCTTCTTCTCCTCGGTGCAGTGGAAAGTCTGAAAACTAGTCTCCATGCGGTATAACTAGTTCTCCGCATCCTCCGGAGACTCACCTCCAACCAAGGGCTTAGGTTCCATCTGTAAGAATCGGCGCACGCTAAAATGTTCCTCATCATGACGACGATGATGACGGTCCTGACGACGCTCACGATCGTCATCTCCCCAGCGTCCACCTCCACTACCATGGCTACTCTGGTCATCGTAGTTCGCCATCTACAAAAGTACCTCACGGTTACCTTATGCAGAATCTAAATCCCAAGAATACTATGCATGCTCTGATACCATAAATGTAGTGACCCTTACCCGGATCACCTACTAAACAGAACTTAGGCATGCAATTAACTTAATTAAACAGAAATCAGAATTCAACTGCGGAAACCATAACATTTATACAATCCCAAGGAAAGGAATCTGCAAATATCCAAAATAATATACAACCAAATCGAATAGCTGTATAAACCCAAAACAACAGAATAAAAACCTAAACAAAGCTCCAGCTGATCAACCACTGCCTAGCCCCTCTTGGATCTACCCGCCTCGTCCAATCGCAAACCTGCCCCATGGAATAGGGTGTCCAGAAACACAGAGTACGAGACGTGAGCATAAAACGCTCAGCATGAGAGTATGAGTATACATGCATGCAAAGTGAACTCCCTATAAACTCGAGGTCAAGGATCAGATAACAGAGACAGACCGGGCCCTGGTATGTAGCATGCTGTGCCGTCGCTTCAGGAGGTGGCTCCCATACCAAATACCAGTGGATATGCCGGACCCAATTCGATGGAAGTCCATCCACTAACAGGATAGGGTACAACCCTACTAATAGACATCTCGAAGGAGATAACTCAATATGCAAATGTATGCAGCATAAAATCATGGCATATAAATCATGCAGTCACATAATACATGCATACTCAGTCAGGATATCTCGAACAGTACTTTCGTACCTCAATTACTAGGCAAGTGCTATCAGCCCTAGGTCCACGCCTATAATCCATGCTACACTGCAAAATGATACTACTATCATTATAGCGCTCTAAAAGCCTTAACTAGGCTATTGCATACTCCTAAATATTTTTAGGAAGCAAAAGCTATAGCTTCGTCCGTCGTTAGCCCTTTTCTGTCGATTGCCTCAAAACTAGGCCATAGCTCCGCTACGACGCCTGGATTGCTATGCCACTTCCGGATTCCCAACGGGACGCCTAGAATTACCTAGATCTGAGTTAGAAGGCTAAGGAATCGAGATAGAAGAGAGGAATTGGTGCACTCAAATGTGAGCTCGGCACCCCCTATTTATAGACAGAGTTCGGGCCCTCCGAACTGACTTTGGAGCCTCTGAACACGTTCGGATCGTCCGAACTGGACTTAGGATCGTCCGAACCCAATATTACGTCATTGATTACGTCAACATAATGATGCCATCCATGAAAACTATCGGCAGCACGTTCGGAGCGTCCGAACAACTCTTCGGATCGTCCGAACCCTGACTTCGGACCGTTCGAACTCACCAACGGAGCCTCCAAACCCGACAACCCTCGAAACATTTTCAAGCATTTTGAATCCATTTCCGAACTCTGTTAATCCATCTGGGACTCCCTTAATCATGTTTTATTACGTCTAAACATGATCGTATTATTAATTACTCAAAAATCGATAATTCCGGACATGGGTTACTACAGAGAGCCTGTCGAGCTCTAGATTTTGGCGGGGAAGGTTACCTCATCTATGCAGTTGATTTGTCCGCTGAGAGCATTGGGATAGAGAGTATTCCGATTGTGGATGAATTCCCAGATGTATTTCCAGATGAGATTCCGGGTTTTCCTCCTGCTAGGGAAGTCGAGTTTGGCATAGAGTTGATGCTGGGTACTTAGCCTATTTCTCGAGCACCGTATCGTCTGGATCCGTCAGAGATGCAAGAGTTGAAGAATCAGTTACATGATATTTTGGACAAGGGCTACATTCGTCCTAGTGTATCTCCTTGGGGAGCTCCTGTTCTCTTTGTGAAGAAGAAGGATGGGTCTATGCGGTTGTGCATTGACTACCGACAGCTGAACCGAGTTACTGTAAAGAACAAGTATCCTTTGCCTCGTATTGATGACTTGTTTGATCAGCTGCAGGGTACTTCGGTTTACTCCAAGATTTACTTGAGATCTGGGTATCATCAGATGAGAGTCCGAGATCAGGACATAGCCAAGACTGCATTCCGTACTCGCTATGGGCATTACGAGTTTCTAGTGATGCTATTTGGATTGACTAATGCGCCGGCTATATTTATGGATCTGATGAACCATGTCTTCAGGGAGTATTTAGACAAGTTTGTCGTGGTATTCATTGACAACATTCTGGTGTATTCGCATAATGCGAACGAGCATGTTTCTCACTTGAGGTTGGTACTGCAGACTCTTCGGAATGAGCAGTTGTATTCCAAACTGAGTAATTTGAGTTCTGGATGGATCGAGTGGTCTTTCTTGGCCATATCATATCCAGGGAGGGGATTTTTGTTGATCCGAGCAAGATTGAGGTTGTGCTTAATTGGTCGCGTCCAACGACGGTTGCTGAGATCCGTAGCTTTCTGGGTCTAGCAGGATATTATCGTCGCTTCATTTTGAACTTCTCTCAGCTAGCTCGATCGTTGATGCAGCTTACCCGCAAGGGTGTTGATTTCGAGTGGTCGTCAGAGTGTGAGGAAAATTTTTGTGAACTTCGACGACGGTTGACTTCTGCGCCGATATTGGCATTACCGTCAGGATCTGGAGGGTATGTGGTTTACACAGATGCTTCTCTTCAGGGGTTAGGTTGTGTCCTGACTCAAAATGGGCATGTGATCACATACGCTTCAAGACAGTTGAATTTGCACGAAGACAATTATCCAGTTCATGATTTGGAGTTGGCAGCCATTGTGTTCGCTTTGAAGATCTGGTGTCATTATCTGTATGGCGAGAAATTTGAGATCTTCACCGACCACAAGAGTCTCAAATATTTGTTCACTCAGGCGGAATTGAACATGAGGCGGAGGCGTTGGATGGACTTGCTGAAAGACTATGATTGCAAGATTAAGTATCATCCGGGAGCTGCTAATCTCACTACTGATGCCTTGAGTCGCAAGGTGCGACTGTTCGCACTTCAGACTTGTTCAATGTCTAGTGCGATTGGAGATTGTTGTTCTTCAGGGTATCCCTTCAAGCACAATAAAGGTATGCAGAGTATCCAGATGTTTCCGGTATTATCTGAGCCAACTTTGTATTCGCGGATTTGGGATGCTCAGATGTCTGATCCAAAGACTCAACGTTTGGCTCGTTTAGCCAACGAGGGTAGCACGTCTGGATTTCACTATCAGTCAGATGGTTTTCTGTGTTTTTCTGGTAGGCTTGTGATTTCGGAGGATGAGGAGTTGTGAGAGGAGATTTTGTCTCAGGCACATCCCACTAAGTTGAGTATTCATCCGGGGAGTAACAAGATGTACAAAGATCTACGTACTCGGTTTTGGTTGAAGGGAATGAAACGCAGTGTGTATCAGTATGTTTCGAAATGCTTGGTCTGTCAGCAGGTCAAGGCAGAGCACCGACGACCTGGAGGTTTGCTTCACAGTCTGCCTATTCCTGAGTGGAAATGGGAGTTTATCACGATGGATTTTATGACCCATTTGCCGATATCCTCAAGGAACTGTGATGCTATCTGGGTTGTGGTGGACCGACTCACCAAGTCAGCTCATTCCATTTCCTATATCCGAGAGTACAATGTGGATCGTATGGCTCGGTTGTACATTCAGTAGATCGTTCGACTTCATGGAGTGCCTGTGAGTATTGTCAGCGATCGAGACCCCAGGTTTACTTGTATATTCTAGGAGAGTGTTCAGCGTGCAATGGGCACTACTCTCAGTTTGAGTACTGTCTATCATCCGGAGACAGATGGTCAGTCAGAGTGCACTATCCGTACTTTGGAGGATATGCTTCGAGCGTGCGTTATGGATTTTGGTTCAGCCTGGCAAGATCATTTGCCATTGATTGAGTTCGCGTACAACAATAGCTATCATCGTAGCATTGGGATGGCACCGTTTGAGGTGTTGTATGGACGGCGTTGTCGCACTCCACTCTTTTGGGAAGAAATGGGGGAGAGACAGGCTGAGGGACCGGAGTTAATCCACCAGGCGACATATATTGTTGATCAGATCAAGAAACAGATTAAGACTGCACAGGATCGTCAGGCAATCTATGCTAATACTAAGCGTAGGCCTTTGCAGTTTGATGTTGGGGAGAAAGTGTTTCTGAGAGTTTCATTTTTCCGGAGGATTCTCAGATTTGGCCTCAAGGGAAAGTTTTCTCCTTGATTTTTCGGTCCGTTTGAGATCTTGGAGAGCATTGGTGATTTAGCGTATCGGCTAGCCTTGCCACCGTATATGTCCAGTATTCACGACGTGTTCCACGTATCTCTGTTGCGACGGTATGTGGCAGATCAGTCTCATATTTTGCAGCCATCTGAATTTTAGGTGGATACGGATTTGACCTATGTTGAGAGATCTATTCGTAACCTGGATCATAAGGATAAGGTCTTGCGGAATAAAATCATTCCTCTGGTTTTAGTTCAATGGCAGCGTCGAGGCACTAAAGAAGCCACTTGGGAGCTCGAAAGCAGGATGCGTACAGAACATCCTGAGTTATTTTGATTTCATTTCGAATTGTATTCAGTTATGGACTCTGTAAATTTTGCTTTTGAATAAAAGATGTTTCTGCATGTTGTTTCGTTTTCAGTACTTAAGATTTAATTTCGAGGACGAAATATCTTAAGTAGGGGAGAATGTAGTAGCCCGTAACCAATTAAAGAGATTAAGGAACTAATCGCTTTTACTAAATTTGAGTTCGGACGCTCCGAATGGAATTGAACGATCCAAAGCCAGGATCGGAGGCTCCGAACGTGTTCGGACGCTCCGACGGCAGGTTCGGACACTCCGATCGGAATCCAGTATTACGTCATTGCTTACGTCAGCAAGATGACGTCACGGCTGACGTGTTGATGGGACTTCGAAAGCTCCGAAGTTGAATTCGGAAGGTCCAAAGTGTTCAGAGGCTCCGAAGTGGGGTTCGGACGACCCAAACTCCGTCTATAAATAGGGGTGCCGAGATTCACTTTCAGACGCACCAATCACATCTCTTCTCTCGATTCCTTGGTCTTCCAGCTTAGATTTAGGGCATTCTAGGCATCCCATTGGGAATCCGGAAGTGGCGTAGCGATCCAGGCGTCATAGCAGAGCTGTGGCCTAGTATTGAGGCAAGTGACAGCAACGGGCTAACGACGGACGCAGGTATAGCTTTTGCTTCCTAAAAATATTTAGGAGTGTGCAATAGCTTAGTTAAGGCTTTTAGAGCACGTTAATGATATTAGTATCATTTCGCTGTGTAGTGCGGATTATAGACGTGGACTTAGAGCTGGTAGAGTTTGCCTGGTATTTGAGGTACGAAAGTACTGTTCGAGATATCCTGACTCAGTATGCATGTATTATGTGACTTCATGATTTATATGACATGATTTTATGCTGCATACATTTGCATTTTGAGCTATCTCTTTTGAGATGTCTGTTAGTAGGGTTCTACCATATCCTGTTAGTGGATGGACTTCCATCGATTTGGGTCCGGCGTATCCACTGGTATTTCGGTATGTGAGTCACCTCCTGTGAGACCTCGATTCTAATCATCTAATCTCAGAATAAACAATAATTACGCATACAAGATCTAAGATTAAAAGCAAAGTTTTTTTCTTTTTTTTTTTTTTACACAGGGTGACGCGCGGGCGCGCCACCCGAGGTGCGGGCGCGCATACAGCCCTGCCCGGGCCTCCGAGAAAGGGAGCAGAACGCGCGGGCGCTCCTCACCAGGCGCGGGCGCGCATGGCCTGCTGTTTTAGCTCAAAATAAGGCTCCAAAAGTGAAATCCAACACCCGGAAAGGCTCCGACATGATCCAACTAACACTTTTCCAACAACGAAGTATTCAATTACAAGAAAGAGTAGAACATGCATCAATTCTAAGTTCCAAAATCCAAAATACAAATCGAGTCGAATACAATCTAAGTTCGATTTCAAATTCGACTTCTACAATAACAAGGCCTCACTCTATCAACTCGACCACCTAGCCATGCGATCTCTGACTCGGTCCTGCCCCACCTGTTGCCAAGCACACATACAAAGACAAGACAACAGCCGGATAATCCGGTGAGAATAATATTCCCAGTAAAAGAGACAAACATGCAATATCATAAAAACATCTCAAACGAAATGCATCATCTTCTACATATTCAAATAACAACCATGCAATTCCACAAGCATGTCTAAAACTCAATTCATATGCATAAATGCAATGCATGTCTTTAAATCTGAGATTATCAAGTCGGATAATCAAAACATTTCAGCTTTTGCTTTTGGGATCCCGAGGACGAGATCACGTAAACAACTCACCGACTCTCCCGATCGAGGTGGTGCTACGTATCTCCATCCTCTAGACTTTGGTGCAACTATAAGGAGTATGCTAGCACTAGGTGAAACAGCTACACCCAGGCCACTCACAATATAATTCCCAAAACGTCTATCATCAAAAGGGCCGTCCTGCCGCTATTCAAATCAGGGTTCATATGCTCAATATGAATGCAATGCAACATAACTCAAATAATCAATTAACATGCAAGTATGTGATTTTTCCGGAACACTCGAATCAAGTCGGATTCGAGTCATTCGTTCCATTCCATTCCAAGTCATCTTATACCTCTTTTCAACAACGTCGATGCTCCAAACCTGGAAACAACATCGATACAAGAATTCCAAATCAAAATTCCATTCCAAATCAAGTTCAACGATCAAGATAATTCAATTCAACTTTCGAGGATGGATCAACTCGATACCAAACCTCGATCAACTCTTCAACGATTCGAAAGTTGCCAATTCGGAACTCCACGATATTCAACTAATCTGCGGAGATAAAATCAATCCAATATCAATCCATTCAAAACGAGCAACTCCCAAAAACTCAAACGAATCTCCAATTTCCAAAATCTCAAACCGGCGGCATAACGGCTATAAATTCAACTAACCGAAAATGCAAACAGCATAACATCACTCTAAGCAACTCATATCAATCAACATTCAACCAAAACAATCCAATTCCAACAAATCACAAAACTCACTTGTTCGAAAATCCCTTCAAAAATTCATAACAAATCCGAGCGTCGCTCTAATTCAAAACTGACAGATAATAAACGATCAGAACTCCGCCAGGAACAACATACTAGAATCTAAATCGATTCTAACCACCTCCGAAAAACAAAACATATCCGATCGGAGAAATACTTACGGTATAACGAAGCTCTCTCAGCCGTGATCGCTAATCTGCCTTCAGAAATAATTTCTAACGGACGGATCGTGCTCGGGGTGAAATCTGGGAGCTCAAGGAGACGTCCATGGCGTCTAGGGAGGGAGGAGGCGTGTTGGGGAAGGGGATGAAGTGAAAAGGTAAGTCAACTCAAGCTTAAATATCTAACAATCTCAATATTTGCACTTTAGTCCCTGAAAAATACGAAATTTGCAAAAAGGACCCTGATCAAAATCAAGTCGGCTCTTGAACTCTGGAATCTCCGATTATCTCAAATAAAGTCGATTAAGATAAAATCGGGGCGTTACACCTCCTGAAGCGACGGCACAGCGTGCTACATACCAGGGTCCGGTCTGTCTTTGTTATCTGATTCTTGACCTCTAGTCAGTAGGCGGTACACTTGCATTCATATATACTCATACTCTCGTACTGAGAATTTTATGCTCACGTCTCGTACTCTGTGTTTTTGGACATCCTATTCCATGGGCAGGTTTGCGATTGGATGAGGCGGGTGGATCCAAGAGGGGCTAGGAAGTGGTTGGCCAGCTGGAGCTTCGCCTAGGGTTTTATCTTATTGTATTGGGTTGATACAGTATTCGATTTGGTTGTATAACTATTTGGGTATTTGCAGATTCCTTTCCTTGGGATTGTATTCTGTTTATTGTTTCCGCAGCTTAATTCTACTTTACTGTTTGATTAAGTTAATTGCATGCCTAAGTTCTGTTTAGTAGGTGATCTCGGTAAGGGTCACTACAACAAAAGTTCTGACAGAATATCTAACATCTGATCATGACTGAGAATCATTCTGTAGGGAATACAATAGCAGATTCATCAATCGGTCAATCATAACTGATAGTATCTCAAACTCAGACTGTTCAGTAGTTCATTACGAATCCATCGAAACACGATCTTTAACTCATTTTGAAAAACATAAAATGTACTACAGACCAAAGGGTCGCAGTTTCTCTGCTTTCAACTGTAGACAATTCACAGTATCAGAATTCATACCTCAACATCGTTCATTAACTGCTTCTAACAGAACTGACTATGATCATCGTAATATTTCGATCATCAGAAAGAATACCGAAACACTACAATGCGCAAAACTCCAGATATGTTGTCTCTGAATCAGAGACATCTGGCACAACAATATGCTCAATCTCAAAATAGAGTATCAAAACCAACCTGAATCTCAGGCTGGTTTAGTTCTGACTTTTCTTAATCAAACTATGAAAAGTTGAATAAAATCTATAAACGATCTTGATCTACTCAAACAATTCTGATTCGGCTTGAAAGCCAAAGGGCTGATAGAACTCCTATTTGGTTCCAATTCTAAACCGGAAGTGCCGTATTCATCAATCAAGGATAAAGCCGATAGTAGATAAAGTAAGAACAGATATCTCGGCTCAAAGCGTCAGCTGCTGAATACAATCTCTACGGATATAATGAATTTCCAAGAAGAAATTCATCAGTTCCTCTAATCATCTTCTCTTTCTCATACTTAGTCTATACGGAAAAACCAGTACTACAGCTTCCAAGATCAGGAAGATTACGGAAATATCCTCATAAGAAAATAGATACTAGATCTTCTAATCAATAAGATCGCTACGAGCTCAAATTCCAGAATCAGACATTGAGTCTCGAGCGTCTTCAGCTGCCTCGATGCTCATGCTATAAGAGATTCTTCTGAACAAGAATAGGCCTCATATCTCAATAAGAAGAGGTGCAAAGCACCGTAAGGTAGTCAATAAAGTAGAATAAAGAATTCTGAAGCGTTGATCAATCTCTTCTTCCAATCAATAAGAACTGGTCTCATAAGATTAAGTCCAGACAGAAGAACATATTCTGCTGAGCAATCGGCTTCACGAACGATAAGAATTCCTCAAAGATTCAGGGACAGAACTCATACATCTTCAAAACTCATATAAGGACGTTGATCCCGATCAATTCACATCGGTTCCGGTCTTGAGGTGATTAACAGAAAACTCCACCTCTAAATAATATGATTGAGAAGAACAACTCAATCCAATCAAAATTCCGACGTCGATAGAATAGAACATCACCGCTCGGCATGAAATTTAGCAACAACTCTCAAAATATCTGAAATATTAGTACGACTCCTCGAACGGATAAGAATTTCATCGACAAGAATAGTCACGAATCCATCTAAGTATCTCTGAAAGATTCGGCTCCTCTTTTTGAGTCCGGTCTTAGGAAGATGATATTATGCTTTCAATTCCAGTTGAAGTCAAACTGACGAATCAGAAACAAAACTGGAAGCTCATCCTGCTATGTCATCATCTGCAATTTCTATAACCACTGGTGTATCAACCAGAACGGGTTAAAATTTCAGGACATCATTTCCAAACAATAAGAATTCTTCTGCACATTTCTGAATAAACGGTCAATCTACATAACAATATCAAAAGAATCTACATATCAAGAATTCTTACCATAGGATTTCCACTTGTCTAACGATTCATATATAAATTTGACAATTTCCTGAAAAACATTCCTCGATTTCCTGTACTTGGTTAAACAGCTCAAAGGATAATAACTCATAATCCGATAACCTAAGTACCAACTGCCCAGTTCAATCTTATTCCCAATCAAAACAAGAGTTGCGACTAAAGTAACCCAAAATCTCAACAAAAAAAGGAATGTATCACACTAGATTCCTCAAGAAAAGGTAGGGAAAGCACCAATATCTAACATTAACAGGCAGAAAACCAAAAATTTGAATGATTACATGTTTTATCATCTCCAGGTACAGCCCGAGTCTGCGTATCCTCATTAAGAGCAAATACTAATGTCTGTTGCATTGGAGGTTGATTCATATTCGGATAACCTCCTAGTTTATTCTTCTGCGGTGGCTAAAAGGAATGAACCATAGTAGTTTGTCGTCCCTGTTGAACCATCGGTCGAAAAGAACGCCCTGACCGAGATCCAACGGTATCCCACTGAGTACATCTCCTCGCGTAGTGTTTGGTCTGATGGCAGATATTGAAACTAACATAAATTCCAAGACAGTGCTCATTGAGGTGTCGACCTCCAAAATTGCAAGATAGACCTGAAGAACCAAAACTCTATCCTGAACCAAACTGTTGGGATCCACTGGAGCTAGAAGAACTGCTCCCAGACTTCTTGAATTGTTTCCCTCTTGGTTTCAATTGATTCCTCGTATTACTTCCTCTATAACCAGTCGGTTTTTGGAACGGAATCTGCCGAAGAAATTCTGCTTTAAATAAACTCCAAGAAACAATCATACCTTGATTCTCCAAGTCTTTCTTCCTTGAAATCCACCAACCTTTGGCCATCCCTTGAAGTTGGTACACTACTAACCGAATTCGACGCTCATCGGTGTAGTCAAGAGAATCAAACAACTGATCGATTTCTTCTATCCAATTCTCGCACTCCACAACATTCTCATAACTCTCCAGATTTGGTGGGTTGAACGACTCAAACCTCAACAAAAGTGCTTCCATCGGAGTCGGAGTGACATCCATTCTTTCAGTCGCAGAACAAAGCTGTTCAATCGGGGTTGCTACTGAATGTTTCCTGATAAAAAATTCATCGAGGAAACATATCTCAATTCAAGATGATTAGGACACAATTATCTCAATTCAACAATCTCGTGTCCTTAATCTCTGTTCAAAAATCTCATTCCATATCAGGAATAATTAAATCCGCAATTCTAATATATATCATGCTTTAGTACTTAAATCACATAATCATGTAATTCAAATAATTCTCAATTAATAAGGCATGCTAGCATGTAATTAAATAAACAAAAGATAATTCAACCACATGCGAGGAGCCAATACGTGCGGACTCGAACTACCCCGCTCACTTCTAAAAGTCCAAGAACTTATCTCTCTGATACCACTTAATATGAGACCCCGGTTCTAAACACATAATCTCTGATTAAACAGTAATTAATCATACAAGATCCAAGATTAAAAGCGATAGAAGAAGAAGAATTTTTTTTTAAAGAGCATGCCCGGACCCCGTGCACATATCCATGCACGGGTCCGTGCATTTAACTGAAGCACACACACAGACCCCGGACCACCTCCATATTTGGGTCCGTGCTTAAACATTTCACTAAAATCCTGAATTTATTTCCAGCTACACGGACCCTCGCCCGGAGGTGGCACGGGCTCCGTGCACTTGAACAAAGGCAACTCCAAGCTTGCGAGGGGACACGGACCCTTGCACGGACGTGGCACGGGGTCCGTGCCCTACTGCACCTGAAAAGGAAAAAGGCATGACAGATACAAAAACCATGCTAACACAATCCATTTCTTCAATTCAAAAATGCTACAAACTCATTACATAATTGCATAAGGAGTATAAGGTAGGTCTAGAGTTGTACATTATTCCAACCAATAGAACATGCATCGGTTCTAGATTACAAGCCAAATACAAAACATAACAAGTTTGAATTACATGCAACGACAACATTCGATCAAGTTTGACTTCTAAACATGCTTCAAAATATATAAACTAGATTGACATGCTGATTCGACTTCTAAACCGAGTCTCACTTCTATCCCTTGATCCCGAAGCTAACCAAACCTCCTCTGATTTGATCCTGCCCCACCTGTTACCAAATACACATACAAAACAAAAAAACATCCGGATAACTCCGGTGAGAATGATATTCCCAGTAAAAGCAACATAACAAGTAATACAAGTAACATATCAACATGTTTTCAAGACAACATAATCAAATCAAAACGAATGATATGTATGTCTTTAAAATGGGGATATCAATTTTGATAAACAAGGGATTGTTGCTCTGTTTTTGGGATCCCGAGGATGAGATCACGTAAACAACTCACCGACTCTCCCGATCGAGGTGGTGCCACGTATCTCCATCCTCTAGACTTTGATGCGACTATAAGGAGTATGCTGACACTATGCGAACCTCTACGCCTAGGCCACTCGCTTAAAGCCCCCAAAACGTCTAACATAAAAAGGGCTATTCTGCCCGCCGAAATCAAAGGTTTGGTTCAATATGAATGCATAAGAAAACATAAAGCATTAAGCCATATAATAAAAGCTCAATCAACAACAAAATACAAGTTCCACATGCTAGAACAAGTATTGATGCAAGTATGTGATTTAAGGGAAAACTCAAGAACCAACTGTCCCGAGTATGCTATCCCGCTAACGATGACTGCTTGTACCTTTCAATGCAATAGCTCCTACTATGGATAAGATATATTAAAAGGTTTAATAAAAAACTATACAATCTAACAACAACAAAGGCTCAAGGTAATCTCTTTACCGCTCTTCGTCCAACTCTTCGACGATTGAATGCTGCTAACATAGGGCTCAACAAACTCCAAACAATCTGTATGGAGGCAAAGAAGATCAACAACAACGATCAAAACTTAATAGCCAAAGTTCTACGATTCAAACGGTTCAAAATCTCAAAAACTCAAACCGGCGGCATAACGGCTATAAACTGATCAAACCGAAAACGCAGACAGCGGTACAATATCGATATCAACTCATATCAATGCTAAGACAACAATAAAGGCTCAAACCCAACAAATCTTAAAATCTCATTTTAAAAAATAAGCTTCCAAAAATCATAACAAATCCGAACGATGCTCTATTTCAAAACCGACTGAGAATAAACGATCAAAACTCTGTCAAGAACAACATACTCGAGACTCAATCGATTATAACAACATCCAAAAAATATATTGTATCTGATCGGAGAAATACTTACGATATAACGGAGCTCTCGCTGCCGTGATCGCTAAACTGCCTTCAGAAATAAATTCTGACGGACGGATCGAGCTCGGACTGAAATCTGAAAGCTTAAACAAGCTATGGGGCGTCTCTAATGGAGGATGGCGGCCAAGGAAGGAGATGGAGTGAAATGAGAGGTCAAACAAGTCAAGATAATATATAAAACTCCATATTTGCGTTTTAGTCCCTGAAAAATCCGAAATTTTCAAAATAGACCCTGATCAAAATCACGTCGGCTCTTGAACTATGTAATCTTAGATTAATTCAAATAAGCTCAATTAAGATAAAATCGGGACGTTACAAATTGTGAAAACATTTAAATTATTTAGCAAGACATAAAAATATGTTAGGTATATACCTAACATAAATTAATTTAAATCACAACTTTACACTTCATAAATGAAGTTCATAAAACTATTAAAACCATTTAACACACAATAAATAGATGTATATTTTAACACATGAAATATCAACTCTTAAATCATTTACACAACACACAAAAGTATTTAGTTGATAATAAACTTTTTATAAATAATAAAATACAATAACTTAAAAATCATTTAAAATTCCTTTAATAAATCAATAATAGATTTTTGTATTTTTTGGGTATTACAACAATATCTTCTTCATCAGTCGATACAGTCTCCATCATCAGTAATCAAATCCTCAGGGCTCAAGATCCAACTATCAGCGCTCAAGTTCATCCACTCAAAGGAATCACTCTCACTGAGCCATCGCTCTCAGCTCTCAACAAAACCTTGACCGACGTCCAAGGAAAAGGCAAAGGCATCTTCATACCACCTCCAAAATCCCCATCTGTAGGAAAAATGGAAGTCCTACTCATCTTCTCCGGCATTCTCAGAGCTGTGTGTTTTATACTTCAGGAATTTGATGAATGGATCAACTATCGTTTCAACGTTTCATACTCTCAGATTCTGCATGAGAACAAGCTTGCATACCTCTCCAGGTTAGAGGATAAAATGTTCATCCTTACAGCAACTTCTCATCTTGAAACTGCTCTCAGCAGATATAAGTTGGTTGATGTCCAACTCCGCGATAGCCTCGCCCGATACATTCTCTCTCAAAGGGAAATACACTATCAACCAATGAGCAAGACAACCAAGGATGACAGTGAAGTCATCTTGCGTCTCAAACAGTCTGTAGATGTTACTGACACCTTCTTACGGGAATATCGGCTCAAGCACTCCATTCCTCACCCAATCGAAGAGTACCCGCGACTGTACCATGAAGAAGTTCAGGCAATGATTCCAATTCTGGATTCTCACGATAACTCCGAACCGCCTGAATTCATCTTCATCTCAGAGGAACAAAACTTCATTGCAGCACAAGAAGAATGTCCTTCGACATACTTTTCATTTGTTTCCACCTCTGAAGAACCGATGACATCATGCACTCCTACTGCTTCAGAACCTCCACTGATCCAACCAATTACATTAGTTGCTGATGATTCTCTTCCTGAGATCCCACTTACTTCAGTATCAGACATTTTGAAATCCTTATCTGACTTGGATGAAGCTCAGCCTACATCTTCTCTTCATGAGATTCACTCTGCTGATTCTTTTCCAAACCCGACTACTGAAGAATCTCAGCCTACTAGTCGAGTCAGTCCAGTTGATCAGGAGATTAGGATCGATGCATCCTCCTCATTGGTTCACACAACCGTAACGCCACCACTTGCTAAGCACACTGCCTCCTCCCCTGTTACGACTACTGTCGATGATCAAGAAATCACGCTCAATGCTTTAGGCGATGACTTTGACAAACTTGCTTTAGCTTCATTTGTTGAACCAAAATCTTCGACTTATGCTTTGGAATGCATCATAGACGAACTTCGCTCTACAAGGCAGAGCCTTAGCAATCACATCCAAGGACAAGATGCTGGCATTGCAAGCTCTAGATCCGCAATTATGTCTCATCTCAACAGTCTATCCTCTGATATTGGCAGATGCGTTACTAAACTGAAAAAATACAAGGAACGCAATATTCGAGCCATGGATACTGTTGCCAAACAAGTGTCACAAACTGTTCATCGCACAAATGAGCACACCTCTGCACAAATTTCAGTTCTTCAAGCTGACTTGAATGCTCATATTGACTATCGTATTGACTCTTTCCAAACCACCGTTGGTGCACAACTTGGAGAGATCATCTCTCATCTCAACCGTGGTGATGTCCAAAAGGGGGAAGTATCCAGAAAATTAGTTGACACTGAACGCCAAAAGCAAGATGCACCTCAGCAAAGGAAATAGTGATATCAGGTATATTTATCATATTTCAGCAACGTAGATGTAATATAATTTTAATGCGCTTTATAAAATGATTGCTTGTAACATGTTATGAATCAATGCAATTCATTTTCTCTATGAATTCATCTCGTAAACTTTCTTCATAATGATTTTCGGGGCCTAGGTTTTGTCATAACAAAACAATACTTCGTTGTTTTAGTTCGGCCACCATTTACATGTAAAACAGGTGTTCAAAAGAAGTTTACCGACTCCAATATATCAGCTGACCAAGAGATATCGACTGGAATGAACAGTATCAGCTGATCTTAGCACGTCAACCGTTATCTATCAACCGAGCTAAGAAAATCAACCGACATATGCTCAACTGACCTGGGTTATCAAAGAAAGGTATCTACTGAACTCATAAGTTGACAAGATATCAGCCGTATTCAAGAAGTCACGAATTCCCAGTTTTCAAAAAGTTGACAAGACAACTTAAGTGCAAAGGACGAAGCATTTAAGGAGCCGTCTGATAAAGTAAGGAAAGCCATAAATAGCATTTAATGTGACGACACATTGAATAGACAATTTAGAGCGCTCTTAGTACAGATATTCAGAAGATATTACCACATATCACAGATCAAGAACTAATATATGACACCAAAGACGTTTCCTACAGTTGACAAAAGGAAAAAGACATTGGACAAGCTGATATAAATATCAGAGCTTAAATTCAAAAGAAAAGATAGAGTTGCGCTTACAAATATTTGCATACTTGAGCAATTGAAATCACTTCTCAAATACTCGACTGCTCACTCAACCCTTCGCTCAAAAGCATATCCGATCTATAAAGAGATCTTTTCAAGGGTTACTCAAATCCAGCTGTAGTTTGAAGAACACTATCTGCTACAAGGATTTGAGATTCTAAGCCTTCAAGAAGCTTATAGTTTATCATCATCAACTGAAGAAAGTTTGATAAGAACTTAGAATCTTATCAGTGTGAATCTAGGAGTTCCATTTTGGGCATTTGATAAGTCCTAACTTGGATTGGGTGTATTGCAAGACTTTGTAATAACCAAAGTCTTCTAGTGCTTCCCGTGAAGAAGAAGGGGTGACGTAGGAGATTGAGCTCTGAACATCCATAAACATATCTGTGCTTATTTACGCTATTGCATTACACTATTTTATCATTATCATCTAGTTTAGTAAAAGATGTTTCCGAACTACTCTAAGTAGCTCTTATATATCTAGAAAGTTAAAAGAAAATCGGTTGAGTGAACTAAAATTTGCTCAATCATATTGCATTAGAGTTAAAGGTTTTTATTAATGTGTATTCACCCCCCCCCTCTACACGCACATTCGATCCCCAAAATTAGTGCATCAAAAAAACATATTTCAAAAGTCATGTTTTGAACAGATTATATACATGATGGAATCATTTAAAACATACTATCATGTTTTAAAACAGAAAAGACCAATTACTGAAGGATGCTAAACTGATTTTGGTTGTTCTTAAAAATTGTAATGGACTGGGCCTCTCCTGCTGGCCCAGCCATATTCTAACTCATGGGCCTTCTCCCCACCTGGAAAGGGGAGTTTCATGCCCTCCCCAGGAATCGAACATGTACCTCGGTTCTCCATGGATCTCTTGGTTGTGATCCACCAATTCTTAGCAACACCACGAAGCTGAAGAGATTTCAGTTGTTTAATCCACCGTTGTTGTTGGGTACAGAAAATCAAGTTGACTGTGAGAGTTGGTTGGACGACATTGATCAATTGTTCGATTACATTGATTACACAGATGATCGCCAAACCAGGTTAGTCATTCATCAGCGACTAGCTCAATGGTACCAAGAATCAGCAAGAATATGTACTTAAGCCTGGTGGTACATGTTCGATTCCTGGGGAGGGCATGAAACTCCCCTTTCCAGGTGGGGAGAAGGCCCATGAGTTAGAATATGACTGGGCCAACAGAGAGAGGCCCAGTCCATTACAAAAAGGGCGCCCTTTTTATAATGGTCCGGGTGCGTCCCTTTACAGCTCAGGGGGCCCGCAATAATTTTGCTACTCATGGCCTTCTCCCCACTGGCTAGGGGAGTTTTTGCCCTTATAAGGGATCAGAAGACTTTGTACTTAAGCCTGGAAGTACAAGGTTCGATCCCTGGGGAGGGCAAAAACTCCCCTAGCCAGGTGGGGAGAAGGCCATGAGTAGCAAAATGGTTGCGGGCCCCCTGAGCTGTAAAGGGACGCACCCGGACCATTACAAAAATGTTCTGCACTTGCTCAAGTAAATTGCTCGAAATGACTACTCAATTGATTTCCTCCTTGCTCAACTGATTTTCTTTTACTCAAATTTTATGTGTTCTAATGCAGAGAATTTGTGTACATTCTCTCAGAAATATGAGTGCAAATTTATAGGCAAAAATCTGCATGTTAGGTTCTCAGTAAATGCCATTATTTTTCATAATCTCGAGTTAATGTGCCAGTTACAACTTTGAAGCAGCTGGTCTTTTGAAATTTCAGTCTACATATTGGTCCGCCGAAATGAACCCAACTGAACTGAATTTCTCTAAATTAACTGAATTTTCCCAAATGGACTTTAGTCTAAGTGATCTAGTTTTCTTCGCTCCAAATGATAAGTTTTCTTCCAGTTTTCCTCAGTTGATTTTTGGGTTCTCACACAGTTTGGTAGTCACAAAAGTCTCAGTCGAGATCATTCAATTCAGTTTGGTAGTCCGTTTTAGTAATGTATTTATCCATTTAGTTCGGTTGACTTCAAATTGTTTTGGCTTATTCAGTTTTTATTTGCCTTTAGATGGTTAAATAACCAAAAATTAATTGATCAAACTGTTGGAAAATGGTGTTCAGATCAATCAGAATTGATACCCGGTGCAGCGGAAGTTTTAAAAATTTTATATGGAACAATTCCATATCATGGGTATCAAAACTTTACGATTAAATTGTGCGTGTAAAAATTAAATAACAATTAAATTTTTACCTTGAATCTCGAAACGAGATTATGGACACCAATAGATAACTCTGCTCTTGTTGTATATCCCAGGAACTGATGGACGAACAATTCTTCAATTAGGTCCACGAACAGAAGTTTAATCCTTCTGATAGATTGCACTAGAAAATCTATCAGAAGTTTCTACGAAGAGAATTAACGAATTTGATCCGTTAAACCAGACTGCAAATTCGAAATTCACAGCCTGGATTTTCTGACAGAGAGAGGAGAGGGGCGGCGGCCACTAGAGAGAAAACCCTAGTGTTCGAAAATTATGAGCCTCTGTTGTGTAATTTTTGTACTGCAATAACTTATTTATAATGTGGGCTGCTAACAGCTTAGGGCCCATTAGTCATAAGTTCAAGCCTGACAAGCAAAGCCTGCATATTCAGAAATTAATATAAAATTCATCGTGACTCAGATTGATAAACCAATTTCACCAATGTGCACAGAAACCATTTCTGCATCTTTTAAAGTCAAGATAAATTTTCTGAATCCAAATTCAGTAATTTCCAAAAATGTCCATCCCTATGTCATTTTAGGAAATCTTACTCTTCTACTCTGATATAAGAAGTCCCACTTCTTTATTCACTAAATTTAACTCTTTAAATTTAATTATCTCAACGGGGATTAAAAATCCATTACTCTGTGTGACCCTCAATGGTTCAGGGATACAGCTAGCCGTGGGCTCACAACTCCTTGTGACTCGGAACAACAATTTCCGACTTGCCCATCGAATCATGGTAAGAGCGCCTAGCAACATCGCCCCATGATTCCCTAGGTATCACTGATAGTGCCTGCAAGAACCAATAGATTTTGGTTAGCGTACAGTACGGTCCCTTCATCCATATATCCCGATCGAATCAACAACTATTGGTAAATCGAGAGTCGTTCGAGATTCGATAACTATGCAATGCATCTTGAAGATCAAATAGTGACATCGCATGTGCTACTAAGAAACCATTTCTTAAAACACATCATGTACTCTGGCCAGAGATTCGTCACACTAATATCTCCTCAGATTGCATAGGATATCCACACTAGCAAGTATGTGGTGAATCCTTGACAACAAAGCATCGACTCCTATATGTGTCGTAATTGTACCCAATCCCGACACCTGATGACCCCAATAGAGTCGGTAAACGAGTCAAAGTACAGTACTAGTATATAGAGTCTCAATGATGTTTCAAGTAGTAAGGACTAATGGTGTACAACCAAAACCGCGGACTTTATCCACTCGATAAGTGATAACCACTTGGAAAGTCCGGATAGGGTAGTTCGATCATTCATCGTATGAATATCCATTTGCATGCTTTGAACATCTCTATGTTCCATACCAATGAAACGTGGTACTCGGCATCGCAAATGATAGTCTCAATCTCGAGCGATCCTTATCCTTATTAACGGACGGCTCAATCGACTAGGAACTGTTTAGAATATACAGTGACTATAAGATGTGTTTCATGATAGCCATCCCCATGTGCCACCACATCTTACATACACTATAGTATATTCAAGGTCTTCATCTAAACATCTTATAGTATGTCACAACATAATAATATGATAAAAGATAAAGTAAACGCCATTATAAAAGTGTAAATTATATTAAACAAAAGATTGTTTATACATAGAGTCATAAAAGCCCTTAGCCACAAGTTGGCTCACCGGGCACCCACTCTTTCAATCTCCCACTTGCCCTAAAGCCAACTAGTCATACTACGCAGTCCCATTGCTTCGCGATGTTTGTCAAATAATGGTCCTGGCAAGGGCTTAGTAAGTGGATCAGCGATATTGTCTGCAGAGGCCACTCTCTCGACAGTGATGTCTCCTCTTTCCACGATCTCCCGGATGATGTGGTATTTCCTCAGTACGTGTTTGGATCTTTGATGAGACCTTGGTTCCTTTGCCTGAGCAACGGCACCCGTGTTGTCACAGTACACCGGGACTGGACCAACAACTTTAGGAATAACGCCCAACTCTTGGACGAAATTCCTCATCCAAACGGCCTCTTTAGCAGCAGCTGATGCCGCAATGTATTCTGCCTCAGTGGTGGAATCTGCTGTGGTGTCCTGCTTGGAACTCTTCCAAGAGACAGCACCGCCATTGAGCATGAACACAAATCCAGAGGTTGACTTCGAGTCATCCACGTCACTTTGGAAGCTAGAGTCGGTATAGCCTTCCAATTTCAATTCTCTTCCTCCATATACCATGAACATATTCTTAGTCCTTCGTAAGTACTTAAGAATGTCCTTCACGGCTTTCCAATGCATTTGACCGGGATTGGCTTGATATCTGCTCGTGACACTCAGAGCAAATGCTACATCCGGTCTGGTAGATATCATCCCATACATGATACTACCTATGGCTGACGCATATGATACATGTGTCATTTTCTCTATCTCTTCATCAGTCTTGGGACACATGGACTTGGATAGAGAAACTCCATGACACATAGGTAGATGTCCTCTCTTGGACCCATCCATTGAAAACCTTTTCAATATGGTTTTGATGTAAGTTGATTGAGTGAGTCCTATCATTCTTTTAGATCTATCTCTATAGATCTGAATTCCTAGAATATAGGATGCCTCACCTAAATCCTTCATCGAGAATCTACCTGATAACCATATATTTGTTGACTGCAACATCCCTACATCATTCCCAATGAGTAAGATGTCATCAACATAAAGTACTAAGAATGTCACAGCATCCTTAACTACTTTCTTGTACACGCACGGTTCCTCCGGGTTCTTGATGAAACCAAAATCCTTTATTGTTTCATCAAATTTCTGGTTCCAACTTCTTGATGCTTGTTTGAGACCATATATTGATCTCTAAAGCTTGCATACCTTATGCTCGCTTCCCATGGATGTGTATCCCTCAGGCTGCGTCAAATAGATCTCTTCCTTAATGTTTCCATTAAGAAATGCTGTCTTTACATCCATTTGCCATATCTCATAGTCATACCATGCTGCTATGGCAATAAGGATTCTTATGGACTTGAACATTGCGACTGGTGAAAAGGTTTCATCATAGTCAACTCCTTGTCTTTGAGTATAACCTTTTGCCACCAATCGTGCCTTGTAGGTCAATACCTTTCCGTCAGGCCCAAGCTTTCTCTTGTAGATCCATTTGCACCCTATTGGAACAATTCCATCGAGAGGATCTACTAAAGACCAAACTTGGTTTGTATGCATCGAATCTATTTCGACTGCATAGCTTCAAGCCATAAATTTGAATCCGTATCAGAAATTGCTTCCTTGAAGTTTCTTGGATCACATCCAACGTTGGGTTTACTTTGATCCCCTTCAAGAAGAAAACCATATCTAATAGGAGGCCTAGAAATCCTCTCGGATCTTCTAGTAATAGGCATGTCAATCAATGGTTCCTGAGGTGTAGGATCATTATTTTGTATCTTGGGTTCTTCTCGAATTTCTTCGAGTTCCATCATCTTGCCTTTCTTATCCAATAAGAACTCCTTCTCCAAGAAGGTGGCATTCCTTGAAACAAACACCTTTGTTTCAGCAGGATGATAGAGATAATATCCGATTGAATTTTTCGGATACCCTACAAAATAACATAAGGTGGATCGACTATCCAACTATCTCCCACTGTCTGCTTCACGTAAGCTGGACATCCCCAAATCCTCAAGTACGAATACTTAGGAGTTTTGCCATTCCATAACTCGTATGGTGTTTTATCCACTGCTTTGGTGTGGACGTTGTTCAACAACAAAACCGCCGTTTCAAGCGCGTAGCCCCAAAACGATGGTGGGAGCTCAGTGAAGCTCATCATGGATCGAACCATGTCCAACAAGGTTCTATTACGACGCTCCGAAACACCATTCAGCTGTGGTGTCATAGGAGGAGTCCACTGAGAGAGAATCCCATTCTCTTTTAGATAGTCCAAAAACTCGGTACTCAAGTATTCTCCACCTCCATCCGATCGAAGTGCTTTAATACTTTTACCTAGTTTGTTTTCTACTTCAGCCTTGAATTTTTTGAACTTTTCAAATGCTTCAGACTTATATTTCATTAAATATAAATACCCATACCTTGAATAATCATCAGTAAAGGTAATGAAGTAGGTGTGGCCAAATTGAGTACCAATTCTAAATGGACCACAAACATCTGTATGGATCAAATCCAACAGATTTTGACTACGCTCAGGTTTTCCCTTGAATGGAGATTTAGTCATTTTTCCTTTCAGGCAGGATTCACAAGTAGGTAGAGAGTTAATATCAGACATATCAAACATGCCCTCTCCCACTAGCTTGTTCATCCTCCTTGAGGAAATATGACCTAGCCTAGCATGCCAAAGGTTTGCCGGGTTTTGACTATCGATTTTCCTTTTGTTCGTTGTTACAGGTTTATCAACATAATTTATTGGAACGTCTTTTAATTTTAAGTTATATAGATCGTTTTCAAGTTGTCCATTTCCAATCAAACATTCATTCTTGTAAATATTGCAAATCTCATTCACAAAATTGCAAGAAAAACCATCTCTATCAAGCATAGAAACAGAAATAATGTTTTTAATCAAGTCTGGAACAAATAAAACATCTCTCAAAAGTAACTTAAAATCGTTCTGCAAAATTAAATAAACGTCTCCCACAGCTTTGGCTTCAACTCTAGAACCATTTCCGAGCCTCAGCTGGGTCTCACCCATTCTAAGCTTGCGACTTCTTGTCATCACCTGCAAATCATTGAAAATGTGAGATCCACATCCGGTATCCAATACCCAAGAAGTTGTATTAAGTGAAACATTTATTTCAATATAAAACATACCCTTTCCAGTTCGCAACTGCTCTAGATATTCCTTGCAGTTACGTTTCCAATGACCGGGTTTCTTGCAGTGATGGCAAACATCCTTGGAATTTTCCATGTTTGAAGCCTTTGTCTTGTTCTTCTTCTCGGGTCCGGTTTTCTTGGATGGGGCAAAACGTTTCTTACCCTTTGTACTTGGCCCCTTCTTAGCAGAAGAAGAGGAGCCCACCAAAAGAACCGGTTTATCCTTCTTTAAAGTGGCTTCATAAGTTACAAGCATATTGACCATCTCTTCAAGGGAGGCCTCTATCTTGTTCATATTGAAATTCACCACAAAACTGTCAAACGATGAAGGAAGAGAGAGAAGTAATAAGTCCACATTGAGTTCATGCTCCAATACCAAATCAAGCGTTACCAACTTCTGAATGAGCCAAATCACGCGTACCCCATGATCACGGACCGAAGTCCCTTCACGCATGCGACACGTCATTAACTATTTTACAGTAGCGAACCTTTCAGCTCTCGATTGAGCCCCAAAAAGTTTCTTGAGTTGCACGTGAATGTCAGCAGCATTCACGGTATCCTCAAATCACCTCTGGAGTTCATCAGACATCGAAGCTTGCATATAGAATTTGGCCTTGATATCATGGTCCCACCATTTATCAAGTTTGGCCAACTCTTCCGGACTTATATCAGCTGGTGCTTCCTTCGGAGGAGATTTTTCTAACACGTAGAGCATCTTCTCCGAGGTCAAGACAATCTTCAACTTACGGAACCATTCCGTATAGTTTGCGCCAGTCAGTTTATTTTGTTCGAGAATAGAGAATAGTGGATTGCGCGAATTCATCTTAATGAAATACTGAAAAAAAACAGACAATTATCAGTGATTGTTTAATTAATTTACTAAGACATAAAATAGGCGAAATTTATTTTATGAATCTCACTCCCACTATTTTAACGATTTCACTACCCTCTAGTGAAAGCGAGAAACATTTTCTTTAGTGGGAACATTGTAGTGACCCTTACCCGGATCACCTACTAAATAGAACTTATGCATGCAATTAACTTAATTAAACAGATATCAGAATAAAACTGAGGAAAACCAAAAACATAATACAATCCCAAGTAAAGGAATCTGTAATTTATCCAATAATATACAACCAAATCGAATAGCTGTATAAACCCAAAACAACAGTAATAAGACCTAAGCGAAGCTCCAGCTGGCCAACCACTAACTAGCCCCTTCTGGATCCACCCTCCTCGTCCAATCGCAAACCTGCCCCATGGAATAGGGTGCCCAGAAAATACAGAGTACGAGACGTGAGCATAAAACGCTCAGTGCGAGAGTATGAGTATACATGCATGCAAAGTGAACTCCCTATAGACTCGAGGTCAAGGATCAGATAACAGAGACAGACCGGGCCCTGGTATGTAGCACGCTGTTTCGTCGCTTCAGGAGGTGGCTCCCATACCGAGATAACCGTGGATACGCCGGACCCAAATCGATGGAAGTCCATCCACTAACAGGATAGGGTACAACCCTACTAACAGACATCTCGAAAGAGATACAGCAAGATGCAAATGAATGCAGCATAATATCATGGCATATAAATCATGCAGTCACATAATACATGCATACTCAGTCAGGATATCTCGAACAGTACTTTCGTACCTCAATACAGTGCAAGCTCTACCAACTCTAGGTCCATGCCTATAGTCTGCTCTACACTGCCAAATGATACTACTATCATTAAAGTGCTCTAAAAGCCTTAACTAAGCTATTGCATACTCCTAGATATTTATAGGAAGCAAAAACTATACCTTCGTCCGTCGTTAGCCCTTTGATGTCGATGCCTCCAGAACTTGGGCACAACTCCGCTACGACTACCGAACGCCTCGCCGACCTCCGGACCAAGCCTAAGAAGACTAGAACAGCTCCAAAAGGACTAGAATGGAAAGGAGAACTCGGAATTGGCAAATGAAAATGAAGCTTCGGCCTTCTATTTATAGACATCGATCGGAACTTCCGATCCTTGATCGGAACGTCCGAACCTCGATCGGAACGTCCGATCCTGCCATCGGAGCTTCCGAAGATCCTGATCTGCCACGTGTCAAAATATCACTTGTTGACTCCGGATAGGGGTGATCGGAGCTTCCGGTCCTGATCGGAGCTTCCGATCTTGCCACACGTCATGCCTGACGTAATATTGATCGGAGCTTCCAATCCTGTTCGGAGCTTCCGATCCTGATCTGAGCTTCCGATCTCACCTTCGGAGCTTCCGAACTCTACCCAAGTAATTATGATTAATCCCTTAATTACTGATTTTGGTTACGGGCTACTACATTCTCCCCCACTTAAGATATTTCGTCCTCGAAATCAGATCTTAAGTACCGAATGCAAAATACATAAATCAGAAACATTCTTTATTCAAATCAAACGTTTACAGAGTTTGCAACTGAATACAACTCAAAGAATGAAATCAAAACAACTCAGGATGGTCTTTACGCATCCTGTCCTCAAGCTCCCAAGTAGCTTCCTCAGTGCCTCGGCGCTGTCATTGAACTAAAACCAAAGGAATGACTTTGTTCCGTAAAACTTTATCCTTATAATCCAGGATGCGAAGAGGTTTCTCAACATAAGTCAAATCCTTGTCTACCTGAACCTCAGACCGCTGCAGAATATGAGATTCATCCGCCACATACCATCGCAACAAAGATACGTGGAAAACGTCGTGAATACTGGATAGATGCGGTGGCAAAGCTAGTCGATAAGCCAAATCGCCAATGCTCTCCAAGATCTCAAACGGACCGATAAATCTGGGAGACAACTTGCCCTTAAGGCCAAATCTGAGAATCTTGCGGAAAGGTGACACTCTCAGAAACACTTTCTCCCTGGCCTAGAACTGCAAAGGCCTACGCTTGATATTAGCATAGCTGACCTGACGATCCTGTGCAGTCTTAATCCGTTTCTTGATTTGATCAACAATGTCTATAGCCTGCTGGATAAACTCCGGTCCTTCAGCCTGTCTCTCCCCCACTTCTTCCCAGAAGAGTGGAGTACGACAACGTCGCCCATACAACTCCTCAAAAGGTGCCATCCCAATACTAGTATGATAGCTATTGTTGTACGCGAACTCGATCAACGACAAATGATCCTGCCAGGCTGAACCAAAATCCATGACGCACGCTCTAAGCATATCCTCTAACATACGGATAGTGCGCTCTGACTGACCATCAGTCTCCGGATGATAGGCTGTACTCAAACTGAGAGTAGTACCCATCGCACGCTGAACACTCCCCCAGAATCTAGAAGTAAACCTGGGGTCCCGATCGCTGACAATGCTCACAGGCACTCCATGAAGTCGGACGATCTCCTGAATGTACATCCGTGCCATGCGATCCACAGAGTACTCTCGGATATAGGCAATGAAATGCGCTGACTTGGTGAGTCGGTCCACCACAACCCAGATAGCATCACAGTTCTTCGGGGATACCGGCAAATGGGTCACAAAGTCCATTGTGATAAACTCCCACTTCCATTCAGGAATAGGCAGACTGTGAAGAAATACTCCAGGTCGTCGGTGCTCTGCCTTGACCTGTTGACACACCAAACATCTCGAAACAAACTGATAAACACTGCGTTTCATTCCCTTCCACCAGAAACGAGTACGGAGATCCTTGTACATCTTGTTGCTCCCAGGATGAATACTCAACTTAGTGCGATGCTCCTGAGACAAAATCTCCTCTCGCAACTCTTCATCCTGCGGAATCACAAGCCTACCAGACAAACACAGAAAACCATCTAACTGATAATGAAATCCAGACGAGCTACCCTCGTTAGCTAGACGAGCTAAAAGCTGGGTCTTCGAATCGGACATCTGTGCATCTCGGATCCGCGAATACAAGGCTGGCTCAGATAATATCGCAAACATCTGGATACACTGCATACCTTTCTTATGCTTGAAGGTATAACCTGAAGTACAACAGTCACTGATCGTATTAGACATCGAAC
Source organism: Henckelia pumila (assembly GCF_033568475.1). Classification (NCBI taxonomy): domain Eukaryota; kingdom Viridiplantae; phylum Streptophyta; class Magnoliopsida; order Lamiales; family Gesneriaceae; genus Henckelia; species Henckelia pumila. The sequence goes on along the minus strand of NC_133123.1, from coordinate 70,601,815 downwards.
AAGTCTGAAGTGCGGATAGTCGCACCTTGCGACTCAAAGCATCAGCGGTGAGATTAGCAGCTCCCGGATGGTACTTAATCTCGCAATCATAGTCCTTAAGCAAGTCCATCCAACGTCTCTGCCTCATGTTCAACTCTGCCTGAGTGAACAAATACTTGAGACTTTTATGGTCGGTGAAGATCTCAAATTTCTTGCCATACAGATAATGACGCCAGATCTTCAAATCGAACACAATGGCTGCCAATTCCAAATCATGTACTGGGTAGTTGTCCTCGTGAAGCTTCAGCTATCTAGAAGCGTATGCGATCACATGCCATTCTGAGTTAGGACACACCCTAACCCCTGAAGAGAAGCATCCGTGTAAACTACATACCCTCCAGATCCTGACGGTAATGCCAACATCGGCGCAGAAGTCAACCGCCGTCGAAGCTCACGGAAATTCTCCTCGCACTCGGAGGACCACTCGAAATCCACACCCTTGCGGGTAAGCTGCGTCAACGGTCGAGCTAACTCAGAGAAGTTCAGAATGAAGCGACGATAATACCCTGCTAGACCCAGAAAACTACGGATCTCAGCAACTGTCATCGGACGCGACCAATTAAGTACCGCTTCAATCTTGCTTGGATCAACAGAAATCCCTTCCCTGGATATGATATGGCCAAGAAAGACCACTCTATCTATCCAGAACTCATACTTGCTCAGCTTGGCGTACAAATGCTCATCTCGAAGAGTCTGCAGTACCAACCGCAAGTGAGAAACATGCTCTTCCGTATTACGCGAATAAACCAAGATGTCGTCAATGAAGACCACGACAAACTTGTCCAAGTACTCCCTGAAGACACGGTTCATCAAATCCATGAATATAGCCGGCGCATTAGTCAAACCAAATGGCATCACTAGGAACTCGTAATGCCCATAGCGAGTACGGAATGCAGTCTTGGCTACGTCCTGATCACGGACTCTCAATTGATGATACCCAGATCTCAAGTCAATCTTGGAGTAAACTGACGTGCCCTGCAGCTGGTCAAAAAATTCATCAATACGAGGCAATGGATACTTGTTCTTCACAGTGAATCGATTCAGCTGCCGATAGTCAATGCACAGCCGCATCGACCCATCCTTTTTCTTCACGAAGAGAACAGGAGCTCCCCAAGGAGATACACTAGGACGAATGTACCCCTTGTCCAAAAGATCCTGTAGCTGATTCTTCAATTCACGCATCTCTGACGGAGCCAGACGATATGGTGCTCTAGAAATAGGCGAAGTACCCGGCATCAACTCTATGCCAAACTCGACTTCCCTAGCAGGAGGAAAACCCGGAATCTCATCAGGAAATACATCTGGAAATTCATCCACAACAGGAATGCTCTCTATCCCAATACTCTCAGCGGACAAATCAACTGCATAGATAAGGTAGCCTTCCCCGCCAGACTCTAGAGCTCGACAGGCTCTCAAAGCTGATACCAAAGGCATTGGGGGTCGCGCTCCCTCACCATAGAAAAACCAGCTCTCGCTCCCCTCCGGATGAAAGCGTACTAATCTCTGATAGCAGTCCACTGAAGCTCGGTAGGTAGTCAACATATCTATTCCCAGAATGCAATCAAAGTCGTCCATCGCCAGGACCATGAGATTCGCAAACAGAATGTTCCCTTCGAACTCTAAAGGGCAACCCATCACTAGACGCTTAGCCAAAGCAGATTGGCCCGTCGGAGTAGAAATAGACATCACTACGTCTAGTGCAATGCATGGTAACTTATGCCTCTTAACAAAACGTGCAGAAATGAAGGAATGAGATGCACCAGTGTCAATAAGTACAAGAGCAGGTATACCATAAAGCAGAAATGTACCTGCGATGACTTTCTCATTCTCCTCCACAGCCTGATCATGTCTCAGGGCAAACACCTGGCCAGAAGCTCGTGGCCTCAAATGAGAACTCCCAGCAGACTGTCCCTGCGACCTCTGCTGTACGGTGGCCTGAGAACCCGATCCTGAACCAGATCCAGAACCACCTCCCCCAGATAGTGGACAATCCCTCCGGATATGACCAGTCTCTCCACAACGGAAACAAGCTCCAGAAGCTCTACGGCACTTGTCGGATGGATGGTTCTTCCCACAGTGATCACACTTGTCCTTCTTACCGTAACGGACAACACCTCCAGATCCAGAGGAAGAAGAAGATCCAGACTTCTTGAAAGTTTGGGCACGGGGACCCAAAGAACTAGCAGGTCTCGACTGAGAGAAAGACTTGTTCCGCCGAATGCTGTCCTCTTCCTGGTGACAACGGCTCACCAAACCCTCGTAGGACATGTCGTCGCCAACCGCCACACGGTCGTGGATCTCAGGGTTAAGGCCCTGAAGGAACAGATTATACTTCATCTCTGAGCTATCAGCAATCTCGGGGCAATAGGATAGCAGATCAAAGAACCTCTGCTGATACTCATCGATAGACATGGCTCCCTGTCGCAGACTCAGTAGCTCGCCTGCCTTCGACTGACGGAGTGCCGGAGGAAAATACCACTTTTGGAAAGCTGTGCGGAACTCGGCCCAGGTGGCCACTCCTCTCGCCACAACAAAAGGTGCAGAAGTAAACCTCCACCACCTGCGCGCACGCCCATCCAGAAGATAGCCAAGGGTCTCCACCTTTTGCTCCTCGGTGCATTGGAAAGTCTGAAAAGTCGTCTCCATGCGGTCTAACCAGTTCTCCGCATCCTCCGGAGACTCACCTCCAACTAAGGGCTTAGGACCCATAGCTAAGAATCGACGCACAGTGAAACGCTCGTCGTCATGATGACGATGACGCCGTTCTCGACGAGGCTCCCGGTCGGCATCACCCCAACGCCCACCAACACTGCCATGAGAACTCCGGTCGTCACGATTTGACATCTACAAAAATACCTCAAGATGAGACTAAATCCCAAGAATTCTTTTGCATGCTCTGATACCATAAATGTAGTGACCCTTACCCGGATCACCTACTAAACAGAACTTATGCATGCAATTAACTTAATTAAACAGATATCAGAATAAAACTGAGGAAAACCAAAAACATAATACAATCCCAAGTAAAGGAATCTGTAATTTATCCAATAATATACAACCAAATCGAATAGCTGTATAAACCCAAAACAACAGTAATAAGACCTAAGCGAAGCTCCAGCTGGCCAACCACTGACTAGCCCCTCCTGGATCCACCCTCCTCGTCCAATCGCAAACCTGCCCCATGGAATAGGGTGTCCAGAAAATACAGAGTACGAGACGTGAACATAAAACGCTCAGTGCGAGAGTATGAGTATACATGCATGCAAAGTGAACTCCCTATAGACTCGAGGTCAAGGATCAGATAACAGAGACAGACCGGGCCCTGGTATGTAGCACGCTGTGCCGTCGCTTCAGGAGGTGGCTCCCATACCGAGATAACCGTGGATACGCCGGACCCAAATCGATGGAAGTCCATCCACTAACAGGATAGGGTACAACCCTACTAACAGACATCTCAAAGAGATACAGCAAGATGCAAATGAATGCAGCATAATATCATGGCATATAAATCATGCAGTCACATAATACATGCATACTCAGTCAGGATATCTCGAACAGTACTTTCGTACCTCAATACAGTGCAAGCTCTACCAACTCTAGGTCCACGCTTATAGTCTGCTCTACACTGCCAAATGATACTACTATCATTAAAGTGCTCTAAAAGCCTTAACTAAGCTATTGCATACTCCTAGATATTTATAGGAAGCAAAAGCTATACCTTCGTTCGTCGTTAGCCCTTTGATGTCGATGCCTCCAGAACTTGAGCACAACTCCGCTACGACTACCGAACGCCTCGCCGACCTCCGGAACAAGCCTAAGAAGACTAGAACAGCTCCAAAAGGACTAGAATGGAAAGGAGAACTCGGAATTGGCAAATAAAAGTGAAGCTTCGGCCTTCTATTTATAGACATCGATCGGAACGTCCGAACCTCGATCGGAACGTCCGATCCTGCCATCGGAGCTTCCGAAGATCCTGATCTGCCACGTGTCAAAATATCACTTGTTGACTCCGGATAGGGGTGATCGGAGCTTCCGGTCCTGATCGGAGCTTCCGATCTTGCCACACGTCATGCCTGACGTAATATTGATCGGAGCTTCCGATCCTGTTCGGAACTTCCGATCCTGATCGGAGCTTCCGATCTCACCTTCGGAGCTTCCGAACTCTACCCAAGTAATTATGATTAATCCCTTAATTACTGATTTTGGTTACGGGCTACTACATTCTCCCCCACTTAAGATATTTCGTCCTCGAAATCAGATCTTAAGTACCGAATGCAAAATACATAAATCAGAAACATTCTTTATTCAAATCAAACGTTTATAGAGTTTGCAACTGAATACAACTCAAAGAATGAAATCAAAACAACTCAGGATGGTCTTTACGCATCCTGTCCTCAAGCTCCCAAGTAGCTTCCTCAGTGCCTCGGCGCTGTCATTGAACTAAAACCAAAGGAATGACTTTGTTCCGTAAAACTTTATCCTTATAATCTAGGATGCGAAGAGGTTTCTCAACATAAGTCAAATCCTTGTCTACTTGAACCTCAGACCGCTGTAGAATATGAGATTCATCCGCCACATACCGTCGCAACAGAGATACGTGGAAAACGTCGTGAATACTGGATAGATGCGGTGGCAAAGCTAGTCGATAAGCCAAATCGCCAATGCTCTCCAAGATCTCAAACGGACCGATAAATCTGGGAGACAACTTGCCCTTAAGGCCAAATCTAAGAATCTTGCGGAATGGTGACACTCTCAGAAACACTTTCTCCCCGACCTCGAACTGCAAAGGCCTATGCTTGATATTAGCATAGCTGGCCTGACGATCCTGTGCAGTCTTAATCCGTTTCTTGATTTGATCAACAATGTCTATCGCCTGCTGGATAAACTCCGGTCCTTCAGCCTGTCTCTCCCCCACTTCTTCCCAGAAGAGTGGAGTACGACAACGTCGCCCATACAACTCCTCAAAAGGTGCCATCCCAATACTAGTATGATAGTTATTGTTGTACGCGAACTCGATCAACGGCAAATGATCCTGCCAGGCTGAACCAAAATCCATGACGCACGCTCTAAGCATATCCTCTAACATACGGATAGTGCGCTCTGACTGACCATCAGTCTCCGGATGATAGGCTGTACTCAAACTGAGAGTAGTACCCATCGCACGCTGAACACTCCCCCAGAATCTAGAAGTAAACCTGGGGTCCCGATCGCTGACAATGCTCATAGGCACTCCATGAAGTCGGACGATCTCCTGAATGTACATCCGTGCCATGCGATCCACAGAGTACTCTCGGCTATAGGCAATGAAATGCGCTAACTTGGTGAGTCGGTCCACCACAACCCAGATAGCATCACAGTTCTTCGGGGATACCGGCAAATGGGTCACAAAGTCCATTGTGATAAACTCCCACTTCCATTCAGGAATAGGCAGACTGTGAAGCAATCCTCCAGGTCGTCGGTGCTCTGCCTTGACCTGTTGACACACCAAACATCTCGAAACAAACTGATAAACACTGCGTTTCATTCCCTTCCACCAGAAACGAGTACGGAGATCCTTGTACATCTTGTTGCTCCCAGGATGAATACTCAACTTAGTTCGATCCGACGCCTCGTGGACCAATCAAAAACAATTTTCGATCGGACCAAAAATAGAATTTTAACATATTAAAATTTTAATTAAAAATAAAATTAATTTTCCCGGGCCGCCCTGGATGATCCCGGGCAGCCCGCGCCCCAAAAGGGGCTCGGGCGGGGCGCGACAATCGCTTGATCTGAGCAACCTGTCTCTGATACCACTGTTGGAAAATGGTGTTCAGATCAATCAGAATTGATACCTGGTGCAGCGGAAGTTTTAAAATTTTTATATGGAACGATTCCATATCATGGGTATCAAAACTTTACGATTAAATTGTGCGTGTAAAAATTAAATAACAATTAAATTTTTACCTTGAATCTCGAAACGAGATTATGGACACCAACAGATAACTCTGCTCTTGTTGTATATCCCAGGAACTGATGGACGAACAATTCTTCAATCAGGTCCACGAACAGAAGTTTAATCCCTCTGATAGATTGCACTAGAAAATCTATCAGAAGTTTTTACGAAGAGAATTAACGAATTTGATCCGTTAAACCAGACTGCAAATTCGAAATTCACAGCCTGGATTTTCTGACAGAGAGAGGAGAGGGGCAACGGCCACTAGAGAGAAAACCCTAGTGTTTGAAAATTATGAGCCTCTGTTGTGTAATTTCTGTACTGCAATAACTTATTTATAATGTGGGCTGCTAACAGCTTAGGGCCCATTAGTCATAAGTTCAAACCTGACAAGCAAAGCCTGCATATTCAAAAATTAATATAAAATTCATCGTGACTCAGATTGATAAACCAATTTCACCAATGTGCACAGAAACCATTTCTGCATCTTTTAAAGTCAAGATAAATTTTCTGAATCCGAATTCAGTGATTTCCAAAAATGCCCATCCCTATGTCATTTTAGGAAATCTTACTCTTCTACTCTGATATAAGAAATCCCACTTCTTTATTCACTAAATTTAACTCTTTAAATTTAATTATCTCAACGGGGATTAAAAATCCATTACTTGTGTGACCCTCAATGGTTCAGGGATACAGCTAGCCGTGGGCTCACAACTCCTTGTGACTCGGAACAACAATTTCCGACTTGCCCATCGAATCATGGTAAGAGCTCCTAGCAACATCGCCCCATGATTCCCTAGGTATCACTGATAGTGCCTGCAAGAACCAATAGATTTTGGTTAGCGTACAGTACGGTCCCTTCATCCATATATCCCGATCGAATCAACAACTATTGGTAAATCGAGAGTCGTTCGAGATTCGATAACTATGCAATGCATCTTGAAGATCAAATAGTGACATCGCATGTGCTACTAAGAAACCATTTCTTAAAACACATCATGTACTCTGGCCAGAGATTCGTCACACTAATATCTCCTCAGATTGCATAGGATATCCACACTAGCAAGTATGTGGTGAATCCTTGACAACAAAGCATCGACTCCTATATGTGTCGTAACTGTACCCAATCCCGACACCTGATGACCCCAATAGAGTCGGTAAACGAGTCAAAGTACAGTACTAGTATATAGAGTCTCAATGATGTTTCAAGTAGTAAGGACTAATGGTGTACAACCAAACCGCGGACTTTATCCACTCGATAAGTGATAACCACTTGGAAAGTCCGGATAGGGTAGTTCGATCATTCATCGTATGAATATCCATTTGCATGCTTTGAACATCTCTATGTTCCATACCAATGAAACGTGGTACTCGGCATCGCAAATGCTAGTCTCAATCTCGAGCGATCCTTATCCTTATTAACGGACGGCTCAATCGACTAGGAACTGTTTAGAATATACAGTGACTATAAGATGTGTTTCATGATAGCCATCCCCATGTGCCACCACATCTTACATACACTATAGTATATTCAAGGTCTTCATCTAAACATCTTATAGTGTGTCACAACATAATAATATGATAAAAGATAAAGTAAACGCCATTATAAAAGTGTAAATTATATTAAACAAAAGATTGTTTATACATAGAGTCATAAAAGCCCTTAGCCACAAGTTGGCTCACCGGGCACCCACTCTTTCACAAACACAATATTCTTCAAAATGTAATTAACAAAAAATGATGCTTTTGTAGTTGTAGTGACCCGACCTGGATCACATACTAATCAGAAACTTATATATGCAATTAACTTAAACAAAAACACAATCAGAGCAAACTACGAAAACTTAATCAAATACTAATCTGGAAGTATAGAACCGGAACAAAAACTGAAAACCAAGTAAATATCAATATACAACCCAATCGAATAAAATAAATACATAGAATAAACTTAAACTAAGCCACCAATAACCTCTGCTCCCAGGCCCTGGTCACCGACCGAACACCGATCTATCCTCTTGTCAACCTGCAAACCTGACCCGTCGAATGAGGTGTTTGAGATAAAGGTAGGGACATGAGCGTTAACGCCCAATACGTAAATATGAGTATACAGATTCATGCAATACTTGCAACGTGAAACATGAATGATCTCGTAAACATGGATCAAACTCTATAACATCGTGCTCATAACGTAGACGTTTCCAGTGTGTGCACGCTGCTCCGAAGATCAAGTGGGTGCCACACATATTGAACCATATCTTGGATTAAACCATCCTGGGTAAACTGCACATGCTGCCTCTCGGTCCAGTGGGTGTCACACGATACCCGACTGTTCAATGAAAGACTAGGACTGAGCGACCCTAGATACAACTGGCTCTCTCAAAAGGATAACATGCTCAACATGGTATACAAATGTCGCATACATAATCATGAACAGTAAAACATGCATCATATGACAAGTAATAATGAAACATATAATAATGCAACACATGAACATGCATACTCAACTGTCTATCTTAGTCTTACACACCATATCTCATTGTTCTAATAGTAATACAACTATCTATGGTCCAATCTTACAAGTCAAGTGAATACCATGTCACTATAACTTATATAAAAGTCTTAACTAGACTAATAAATATCCCAAAAACCACTAAGGATCCAATTATATACCTTTATCTGTCGTTAGTCCGCTGATGTCGAGAGCCCACAACTTGAACACAACTTTGATATAAGAAAAGTAGCTTCGTGCTAGTGCCTAACCCTCGAGAATATGGCTAAAACACTCACAAATATACTGAATTTGAAACCCACACACATAAACACACACTGAAATATGAAATCTCAGGCCCTATTTATAGAGCAAGATCGGACGCTCCGATCTCTGGTTCCAAACCTTCCAATCTTGAATGATTCCCATGTGTCAAAAGCACTTCAACACCTCACTAGACAGCTACTCTCGGACGATCCGATCTGGACTTCAAACGATCCGAACTCCTATGTGTCCACATCCTCTTGACACCTCACTATTATGCATGGCCTAACTCAGTTTGGATGTTCCGATCTCAGTTCGGACGATCCGATCTCACCATGTTCTTCCGAGCTACTTATTATCTGGTTCGGTGCTTTTGAACCCACTTTGGATGGTCCGATCTCTTCGGATAATCTGATGTTTATTTCTTTGGTTTTGAACTGTTTAAACGCTTTGTTAATTTAAATAATGACCATTTAATCATGCTTTATAATTTAATCTTGTAAAACCGAAAGTAGGGTTACTACATTCTTCCCACCTCCATCAAGAACTAGAAGACTTTGAATTTTATAATCAACTTGCAAAACCCCACTCCAAAACTAGGACTTATACACAATTGCCTATCTTAGAACTCCTAGTTACAACACAAAATCAGTCCTCGACTGAGTGAAATATAAGTGTGATACAACTCAATTTCAAGAGCACAAAATTGATCCTTTAATGAACAAAATAAAGAACTTATGAAAGTGTTCTTTGAGTTTCTTGATCAGTTTAGCTCGTGAGGATTTGAAAACTTTTAGATAATGCGATACTGTTCTATTGCCGAGAGAGCTTCCTCAACTAATCGAGATTCCTATTTATAGGCTTGGATTCATGATAATAAAATTTGAATATCATCAGAAATCTCTGAATTATTCCCATTGTTCTGTTTGCTTATGATGTTGCCAACATTCTCTGCAAAAAGTAAATTTTGAAATCGCGACGTTATGTAGCAGACTTGTCAGTGTACAAAAAACTTTATCCGCTGAGGTAAACTAAATGATCTTTTGAATATTCCCTGAGAGTTGATTTGATGATCTTCAGTTTAGCAGATATGTGGCAGATAGGTAAACTGATGGAGATCAACTGAGCGCATTCTTATAGGGTAAACTGAAGTGTCACATAAAATGAATGAGCGAGTATTTTACTTATGAGTTCTTGTGCGATCAGATTAATGACTTCCATACGGTTTTTCGATCGATCAGTTTAACGAGTAAAATAGGCGTTATTTTAGTTTAGTCTTGTGATAGCTCAAATACCAAAAATTAAAATCTCCAACAATTTTCCCTTTTTTGGTTTTTGACAAAACTTAGATTTATCATCCTTTATCGTAAGTTTAAATTGTTCTTAAAAACGCAAAGATAGACTGATATCATAGTAAACTAATAAACTAAATTCAATTTGATAAACTGAACTAATATCTCCCTTTTTGACAAACACAAACTGAGAAAGTACGATCAAAATATTTGTGTCTCAACAAGATAGATCAGCAAATAAGTGTAGATAAAATAGTCGGTGCCGATAATCTATCTTTGACTTGGATTATGGCGATGAGTGCTATGATGACCTACTGGCAATTGGAGTGATTGCAGGAGCGCCTGATAGTATAAAATTTGTCGCGAAAGTTCAGACAGTGATTCAAATTGTCTTTCTATTCCTTGAAAGTTAGTGACCACAGATGTCTTTAGGGGCTGTATTTCTGTGGATAGAAAATCCACTTTGGTTTCCAACGACACATGAGATTGTCGCAGTTGAGACAGAGATGAATTAATTGTACTGAAGTTGTTCAGAGATTGATTCAATAAGACAAATTTTTGTTGAAGCCTGCCCACTTCTTTGGTCATGGAGTCTCGAAGGAGGGTAATGTGATCCCCAGTTTTGTGCTGATTATTTTTTATCTGAAGAACATCATTTGAAAGAGATAATAAAGTATCCTCCATGTCAGTCAGAACATAATTTAGATCATGATCCATTTCTGCGTCAGTTGATTGCACTGTCTCAAGTTCTTCAATTGGAGGTTTGGGTTGACTGTGTAGGTGAAAATAGTTGGATTGTTGGGCTTTTGAATAAAGAATTTCATCATCAGCGTCCTCGACTGAGAAATTTTTAGAGTTGTGAACTTCAATCCCGACTTCTTTATTTTCAACTTTCTTCTTACTCTTTCTTGATGCTGAGATAGCTTCTTCTTGTTCTAGTGGAATAGATGGAAGCGGCACAAACTGAGGCATAAATTCAACTGGAATAGATTCGTCAATTTTGGTGCTGTCAGTTGATCCCTTAGACTGAACTGATGTAGAGCTATAGCTAAATTGATCTTTAGGTAGAGTGAACAAGAATGGAGGAATGCAGACAATATTCTCTGGCTTGACGATTTGGTGTTGATAGACAACTATAGCTAGATAGTGTTACTCAAAATTTTCTTTTCCAAGTTGAGCATCATAGAAACCGTTATCATTCATAGTGGAGTCAAACTAAAGATCCATTTAGTCGTTACCTGAATGCTCCAAAATTTCTTTTGTCATAGTGTGAGTTGTGTCGATCTTTGATGCATTTAGAGTTGACTCATTAGTGTGTTCCTCTCTTTCCTCAACTTGTTCTTCAAGATGAACTTCTGATTTAATGTGAGTGACTACTGTTGGAACACGGTCGTTCTCCGGATCGAAAAAAAAATGATACCCGTTGCAGCGGAAGTTTTAAAATTTTATATGGAACAATTCCATATCATGGGTATCAAATTCCTACGATTAAAATTGATAACATAAAATTTAAACAATATAAATTTTACCTTAAATTCTCGAAGCGAGATTATGGACACCAACAGATTAATCTGCTCTTGTTGTATATCCCAGGAACTGATGAACGAACTTTTCTTCAATCAGGTCAACGAACGGAGATTTAATCCCTCTGATAGACTGCACTAGAAAGTCTATCAGAAGTTTCTACGAAGAGAAATTAACAGATTTGATCTGTTAAACCAGACTGCAATTTCAAAAATTACAGGCTGGATTTTCGATGACAGAGAGGGAGAGGGGCGGCGGCCACCTAGAGAGAGAACCCTAGGGTTTCCAAAATTTTTTATGCCTTCTTCTTTTAATTTCTGTACTGCAATAACTTATTTATAATGTGGGCTGCTAACAGCTTCGGGCCCATTAGTCATAAGTTCAAGCCTGACAAGCAAAGCCCGCATGTTCAGAAATTAATATAAAATTCATCGTGACTCAGATTGATAAACCAATTTCATCAATGTGCACAGAAACCATTTCTGCATCTTTTAAAGTCAAGACAAATTTTCTGAATCCGAATTCAGTGGTTTCCAAAAATGTCCATCAATATGTCATTTTAGGAAATCTTACTCCCTCTACTTTTAAATAAGAAGTCCTACTTCTTTATCCACTAAATTTAACTCTTTAAATTTAATTATCTCAACGGGGATTAGAAATCCATTACTTGTATGACCCTCAATGGTTCAGGGATACAGCTAGCCGTGGGCTCACAACTCCTTGTGACTCGGAACAACAATTTCCGACTTGCCCATCGAATCATGGTAAGAGCGTCTAGCAACATCGCCCCATGATTCCCTAGGTATCACTGATAGTGCCTGTAAGAACCAGTAGATTTTGGTTAGCGTACAGTACGGTCCCTTCATCCATATATCCCGATCGAATCAACAACCATTGGTACATCGAGAGTCGTTCGAGATTCGATAATTATGCAATGCATCTTGAAGATCAAATAGTGACATCGCATGTGCTACTAGGAAACCAAGTAACCTAAAACACATCATGTACTCTGGCCAGAGATTCGTCACACTAATATCTCCTTAGATTGCATAGGATATCCACACTCGCAAGTGTGCGGTGAATCCTTGACAACAAAGCATCGACTCCTATATGTGTCGTAACTGTACCCAATCCCGACACCTGATGACCCTAATAGAGTCGGTAAACGAGTCAAAGCACAGTACTAGCATATAGAGTCTCAATGATGTTTCAAGTAATAAGGACTAATGGTGTACAACCAAAACCGCGGACTATATCCACTCGATAAGTGATAACCACTTGGAAAGTCCGAATAGGGTAGTTCGATCATTCATCATATGAATATCCATTTGCATGCTTCGAACATCTCTATGTTCCATACCAATGAAACGTGGTACTCGGCATTGCAAATGCTAGTCTCAATCTCGAGCGATCATTATCCTTATTTGTGGACGGCTCAATTGACTAGGAACTGTTTAGAATATACAGTGAACATAAGATGTGTTTCATGACAGTGATCTCTCTATATTCACTATCTCATCTTACTTTAGTATATTCAATGTCTTTATCAAAATAACAATAGTATATCATTATATAATAATAAGATAAAGTGAACGCCATTTAAAGAACGTATATTATATTAAACAAAGATTGTTTACAAAAAGAGACTCTCAAAGCCCTTAGCCACAAATTGGCTAGCGGGGCATCAACTCTTTCAACTACCTGGTGCACTGCTGATTTATCCATGTTTTGATCAGCTTCTTTTTCAACTTCTTCAAAAACTTGATCAATGGTGTGTTCTGAGGATTCAGTGGGTTGTGGAACGGATTTAATTTTCTTGGACCTAGACTTGGATTTGGACTTGCGACTCGAAAAATTGTAAGCTTCAGGAATGACAAGCTTTTTATCCTCTTCCCAAAATCTAACTTTCTGTTGAAGTGAAGACAGATAAGTATCCAATTGAATGAAGACAGTCCTGTCTTCATATGCAGTCCTTGTAGTTGGATCATAGTTCTTTTTAAGTTCACCAAGAGATTGTGTTAACTTTTTGATCCTCATTAGGTCAAAGAAATATTTCCGTCGATCCATTGCTTCTGATATGTCAACAGTTTTGACAGTTCGTGTAGTGATCCTGCATGGAATCACCTACTAACTGGCAACTAATAGCATGCATTAAACTTAATACAAAAAAATTCTTAATAGAGTAAAAATGTGCGGAAACATAATCCATAATTTACATATCAGCTTAGTAAAACAAGTTCAGGCTTGATACTGTAGTGATACAACCATATCGAAGAACTTTAAAAGTAAACATTATATAGGTAAACAAATCCTGCTGTATAAAATCCCTTGACAGGCTCCAGCTCTCTAGTCCTTCCTCGAACTACCGGCTCCATCCATCCTGCGACCTGCCCCATGGAATAGGGTGTCCAAGATAACAACTAGGACGTGAGCGCTAACGCCCAGTACATAAACATGAGTAAACATATGTATATGATGCATGCAACATGATGACTGGTAAAGGGTCATCTGAAAAGTCATGCTCAGTACCGGCGCCACATGAGTGCTGCCACCGCATATATCAACCTCTGGGTGCAACCACACTCGTCTAGTACACCAGAGTAGTCAGACATACATGTCCCCGCCGTCGCGGTACTCTCAATGACAGACTATCGAGTATAGAGCTGAGCGGCTCTATAATCAGGTATAACAAGGTATAGGCTCAACGTGTATGTGCACATGATATATGAATATAGAAAGCGGTAAAACATACATCATGCCACATAATAATGCCAAATAAATACAACATATAAACATGTATACTCGCTGGCAATCTCAGTCAATGTGTATGTACCTAACACCGAAGTCTGAACTAAGCTAGAAGAAGACAACCCCTAGCTGTCCTAGGTCAACTCCCGACCCAACTGGTCTCAATCCCGACCCGACCTGGTCTCTTGGTCCGACCCCGAGCTCCCGAGCTATTCCTTCCTGAACTCCCGAGCTACTCTTTCCCGAGCTCCCGAGCTACTTCTTCCCGAACAGAGTTGAGAAGTAAGATGGAAGTGATGTGAAAAATAACTGAATCCCCAACTCCTATTTATAGACGAATATCTGGGGTGTTCGGGATTCTAAAGCTGATGTCGAGACGTCCGAGCTCCTGTATGCATGCCATGCATCAAATGCTTGAGCTGAGTCACTACCTTTTTTGACAGCTCATGCTTAGGCGCCAGCTGTTACTCATGCAAGCGTCCACACACCTGCCTGCCTGTCCTTGAGGGTTCAGGCTTGTACATGCTCTGATTTTGGTTGACAAGTGTTCATTCCCGACCTGAACACAATGTGCTCTTCCCATGACCGAACACTACCTTGGCCTTGCACAACACTTTCTTGAACTCCTAGACCCGACCCGAGCTACACATTCTTTTGGCCGAGATCTTAAGTCCAAGCCCTCCACCATTTTCTTGAGCACCCAAGGAAACATCCGAGCTCAAACCAAGCTCCACGCCCGAGCTAAATCCACCTCCACGCCCGAGCCCTAGCTCAATGCCCGAGCCATAGTGCCATGCCCGAGCCCTAGCCAAAGCCACACACACATGGCCAAGCTCTTGATGCTCAACCATGTCCGACCCGAGCCACTCATGACCGACCCGAGCCCATGGTCAAATCCATCAAACCCTAGCTCATTCTCATGTCATGTGTTCTTGATCTTGACTTGTGCTCTTGATGATAAAATATTTTTTTATTAATTCAGATTAAGCCTCTGATTTGTTTAATTAGTAACCCTTAATTATGTTTAACATATTATTATCTTAAAATAAACTCTGGGTTACTACAGTTCGTAAGACTATTTCTTCATAATATATGTAGTTTTTCAATTCTCCTTTCCTTCTCAACTGCCTAGCCAAAATGGACGTTCGGTACTTGTACCATTCATCAAATGTTGCATCAGTTGTGTTCTCAACATATTCCATAACTTTATCCATAGTTAGATTAATTTGAAGTTGGATGACATTTGATGGTCTGTCAGCATCAGATGAGGAGGCGACAATTGTTTTATCTTTTCCAGCCAATAGATCAAAACTTGATTGAGTGCACTCAACAATCTGCTATGAAGAGACACCTCCAAATGGTCTGGCTGCTGGAAAAATAGTAGGAGCAGATACTTTTTGAAGAGGAGCTCAAATACTTTTGATACAATCATCTTCTTCTTCTGAGCTGGCCTGATGTGGAGCTTCAACCACTTGAATAGGTATAACCATCATTGGTTCTTTTCCTTTAGGATCATATTTGGACTTGGTACGCTATTCTTGAAATACTTCATCAGATGTGTTTGGGCTAGTTAAGTCGTGGTGACTGGTCCTTGTGGAACCATACGAATGATCAGTCTGGTAGGAGAAGTGATGGGTTTAGATTTCAAAGTTCTTGCCCTTTTTGTCGTTGGTTTTGGAATCACTTCCTCCATCTGGCTGTCATTTCCCTCACTATCATCACTGTGATGAAATAACAACTTTCTTTTGACTTTGGAAATCCTTTTAACAAATTCTTTAGTCTTTTTGGGAGAGGTAGTGTTTTTAAACGTTAGTGAGTGTCAGTTAGAATTCAATCAGATTAGTGACTGAATTCTTAGCTTATCTTGGTGTCTATGTAAATTGACAAAAAAATAAGATATGCGAAAATATGCCAAAATGCATATTATGAACACTTATTTGGAATGTATGCAAAACTAATAAAGTAAAGTAAACCAATGAAAGGACACAGAGATATGTTTTTGGATGTTCGGAGATTTCAATGACTCCTACGTCAAACCTTCTTCTTCCTCGAAAGGATAGCACTAGAAGAATTTGAATTTTACAATCAACTTGCAAAACTCCACTCCAAGAATAGGAATTATACACAATTGCCTATCTTAGAACTCCTAGTTACACAAAATCAGTCGTCGACTGAGTGAAATATAAGTGTGATACAACTCGATTTCAAGAGCACAAAATTGATCCTTAAATGATCAAAATAAAGAACTTATGAAAGTGTGCTTTGAGTTTCTTGATCAGTTTAGCTCGTGAGGATTTGAAAACTTGGAGATAATGCGACACCATTCTATTGCAGAGAGAGCTTTCTCAAATGATCGAGATGCCTATTTATAGGACTGGATTCCAACGGTAATAATATTTGAATATCATTAGAAATCTCTGTATTATTCCCGTTGTTATGTTTGCTTCTGATGTTGCCAACATTCTCTTCAAAAAGTAAATTCTAAAATCGCGGCGTTATGTAGCAGAATTGTCAGTGTACGGAAAACTTTATCCGCTGAGGTAAACTAAATGATATTTTGAATATTCCCTGAGAGTTGATTTGATGATCTTCTGTTTAGCAAATATGTGGCAGATAGGTAAACTGATGGAGATCAACTGAGCGCATTTTTATAGGGTAAACTGAAGTGTCACATAAACTGAATGAGCGAGCAGTTTACTTCCGATTTCTTGTGCGATCAATTTAGTGACTTCCATACGATTTTTTAATCGATCAGTTTAGCTAGTAAAATGAACGTTAGTTCAGTTTAGTCCTGTGATAGCTCAAATATCGAAACTTCAAATCTCCAACACCGGGGCTGACAAGAGAGTGGAGAATCATC
The DNA here is from genome assembly GCF_033568475.1 of Henckelia pumila. Taxonomy (NCBI): domain Eukaryota; kingdom Viridiplantae; phylum Streptophyta; class Magnoliopsida; order Lamiales; family Gesneriaceae; genus Henckelia; species Henckelia pumila. Next base: position 70,584,665 of record NC_133123.1, on the reverse strand, counting down.
ATCGGTGTCAAGAGGTTACATGGACAATGAGCGGCTCCTGACAGAATTTTAGACGAAGGGAAACATGAATGAACCGATCCCGTACTGAAATGAGAGGGATTATGAGGCTTTGTAGGTATGAGATTGCACAGTTGAAAATGACTTAAAAGATTTGTTAGGTATTATTATGAAAAATGTGAATCTTTTTTTCGGAAGCACATCACACAAGAACTCCAAAGTTTAACATACTTGACTTGGGGCAATTATAGGATGAGTGACCCCTGAAAGTTTCTTACAATACGTGTGAGTGAGAAAATAATCATGCTGAAAAGATTCGTCGTGATACAATATAGATAGTCGTCGAATCTAGGGCTATACATCAAATCTGAGACGTTACGATAGTAAAAAATAGTACTTATTATTGGTCTAGTCCAGAGAGGTCAGATTAGATATCTATCTTTTAAAGTTGACCACGATCACACACTTAGGTAGTGTTTGAAAGAGCTTTTAGGAAGCACTTCTCGGCTTTTTGTTAACAAAATTTCACAAGATTTTAATTTTTTGTTAACAGAAAAGCTGAGAAGTGCTTTTGAGAAGCTCTCTCAAACACTACCTTAAAATGAATGATTCGAGAGGAAAAAAAAAAAGTATCTTATGAAGATGATTATTTATTTCAAATAATCCCATGCCAGAAAAAAGGTGAAGAAAAACTTAAAAGGATGTTACGAATCAATCTTCCGAGAACACCCCTGATCACTAGATCGAAATGCAAAAAAGAAGAGAACAAAGACAAAGGTAATATGGTCTCACAAAATCCAACACACTCATCTGCTTTTCCCCGCCACTCATAACGAACCGAAGCTCAGCTCAATCACAAACGAGACCATCCGCCTCCTTCCACCTCAATCTCGCCAAAAATGGCGTTGACACCTGTTCAATTTACTTTTCCTTCTTGCGATTCGAAAACCCTTTACAGGAAATCGTTTTTACCGAGCTCCAAATCGAATTTTCTCAGTAATCAATGGCCGTGGAAAGCCAACGCCTTGAGGTTTTCAGGGAGGAGGAGAATCGGAAAAATGGTGAAAGCGTGCGTCACACTGGAAGAGAAGAATGTTCCGGAGACGGGGAGCCAATGGGGGAAGGTTTCGGCAGTGTTGTTTGATATGGATGGAGTGCTGTGCAACAGCGAAGAGCTATCCAGATTGGCTGCGGTCGATGTTTTCGCAGAAATGGGAGTTCAAGTCACGGTTCAAGATTTCGTGCCTTTCATGGGCACAGGTAGATTTATCTTTCAATGCCAGAGATTCGAGTTCATACATTTGTGTGCAATTCTGTTCAACATTGTCCTTAGCTTGACATAATTCAGCTTCCCGTTTTCTAAATTTTGGTTATGGTTCTTGATACATTGTAACACTCTCACTTTACACACAATAACATGTAGTTTATAACTTTGAAGATGCTCTGATTTGAATTGCAGAGGATATTTTTTGTTTCCTAATTTTTGTTAGGGAGGAGGAGGATAGGTTTGGTAGGTATTAATGTCGGTGTTTTTTAAGAAAGTATGAGTTTCTGGTTAACTTAAATGATTGAGCTTCCTTTTCTTTTCCATTCATTTGTCTCCTGCATTGAGTTTGGGGGTGGAGGAAGGACCAGTTATGTAGCTGGGGCTGGTGATGATTTAATTTGTATTTTCAGGCTAAAACTATTATTTTTAAAATACTTATTACAAGCTAAAATTCGAAAATTGTGTGATTTGAACATCTATTGACTGCCATGCCCATGGAACCGATTGCAATTTGAGGCCATAGTTCAAACTTCAAACTGTATCAGTTTCTACCTGATCTGAATCATCCATGAAATTAATCCGAATTGGTAATTGGGTGTTATTGGTATACCTTTACTTTTCCCTGTTCCTTTTATTTTTTATCCACTATCATATTCCCTATTTCTCTCCTCCCCCATTCTAGTATATTTCTGCGTATATGATTGCATGATTTCTCACATACCGCTCAGGTGAAGCCAACTTCTTAGGAGGTGTTGCTTCGGTGAAGAGTGTGAATGGATTTAATCCTGAGATGGCAAAGAAAAGATTTTTTGAGATATACCTCGATAAGGTATCAAACTATAACCTTGTTGGGAAAATTGTATTTTTGGTCCAGCATATTTACCTTTTTGGTATTTTGGTCTTCAATGATGTCAAATTCAACCGCATTCTGTTATTTTTTCAATTTTAATCGATGTGACTTTGATGTAGCACCAACATGGTGTTGTCGTGCCACATCAGCACTCTCGACGAACAAATATTTAAATTTCCAGAAATTAAAAGATACATTGCTAAGAATGAAGTTTGATAACGTAGAGGACAAAAATCGCAAAGAGGTAAATATGACCAAAATTGCAATTTTCCCAGAGTTTATCTGATTCCTTCTTAGTTTTCTTTTGTGAAATCCAATAGAGCCTACATTGTTGTTCTCCTTTTTTATAGTATGCAAAGCCAAATTCTGGCATAGGTTTTCCGGGCGCCTATGAACTTGTAATACAGGTATTATTATGATGAACAAATACTTTGGTTTCCTTTCTCTTTGGATTTTTTTTAAGTGACCGTGTGATGAACATTAGTGTAAAGACCGAGGACTTAAAGTTGCTGTGGCATCTAGTGCTGATCGTATAAAGGTAGATGCCAATTTAGCAGCTGCTGGTTTGCAGCTGTCAATGTAAGTTCATTTATATCGATCGCAACATTATAATAAAGTCGCAAATTTTCAGAACTTTATCTAATTTTTGGGGTTTCATTACTTGTTATGATTTGATATGCATACACACACATATATTTTGTGAAACTGTATCATAGAATGTAACTGCTCAGAATACCTTGTGGTGTTGTGATAATTGATGAAGTCTATCTTGGTATACCCTATCCCTTTTCTTTTCAAGAAAATACGTAATGAGTATAAGTCATCCACTATTTGATTTGTCACCATTTCATGAGTTCATCATAATTTACACTTGGAACAATATTTTTGATCTATGATTACGAAACAAGACTCTCTAACAAGAGAAGGGCTCCGTTTGGACATACTTATATAAGACGTTTTTACAAAACTGCTTTTTACAAAATTTTTGTAAAAGGTTTTAAATGTTATTTTAAGAACAATTATGCGATTGGACAACTATTCTATTAAAACGTTTTTACAATTAAAAAGTAAGTGTCATGATTTTCATCATTGTCGTCATTTCTAAAAATATCAAAAAACACCACACAATTATTCTTATAAACTATACTTGGAGAACTCTTTTTTAAAAATATTTTTCAAAAACGGTTTACAAAAATCTTATCCAAACATGCACTTGAAGTTTTTTCATCTATAAAACATTAAATTTTTTTTTAAAGTACTTGTCCAAATGGAGTCAAGATGTTGTGAATATATTTGTATATCTATGTTTTAGATGAATGTGTCCAGGAACTAAAGTTTCAAGATTGTTTACCTCTTGAAAAATAAAACTAATTTTGGATATATGACTATATATTTTGTAGAAAAGGTGCTACCGGTAATTCTTAGGATTCTTTTGTGTTGTGGTGGAATCTCGCGTTACGAATCTCAAGCATATTATGTTTAAAAGCTCTTCAACAAGCCACTAATCTCATTCTGGGGAAAAGTAATCCCTTTAGTTGACCAAGAACATATTTGGCATTTCAAAAGCTCTGGCATTTCAAAAGCCTTTATGGTAAACCTATCATTTCCTTTCTGTCAGATATCTTCACACACTTAATTTGAAAGCGTCACTTTTGATTTGGATTTAAAGGCATCAAATGCAATTGTGAACCTAGAATGTAAGGATCAAATAACTCCTGGTGATCCAGTATGAAGATTGGCCAGGGAAATGGCCTACTGTTATGTTTTAAAGAAACAATACCCAGATAAAATAAATCGTGCGCTCACAACAATGGCTAAGATTATGAGATTGTCAGATCTTGGTTGGGATGCACCACCACGACAATGTCAAAGAGCACCAATAAAAGAAACTACATTGTAAATTTAAATGGTTCAACGCTTCAGATTGTTCTTTTTATCGCTGTTGTATAGTTCTCTCTCCTAGGTGTATTAGAGTATGCTCCTCTCTCATACCCGTCAGCATATAAATTGCATAGTCCTAAACGATAACTCAAAGTGAGGAAATACCCGTAATTTCAGAATCATTAAGATTACAGGTTATTTAGTAGATAACTGTTGACAATATTTGAATAAATTCAATTCAGCTGTATAAACCATACAAAACCTGAAGAATAGATGGTTTTGAATTGAGCCCACCATTTGAATCCCTTTCCATTTCTTCATGTTAGTGAATTTTGCACAGTTTGTCCATAGCCTATTACCTATTGTAAAGAATTCTATTTACAAAATACTTGTTTTGAAAGATAATTCAACTAAATAACGGATAACGTTGGTGAGTTTGTTTGTCTCACATCGGTTGGGCAAATAGCCCGAAAGTTAAATATATAGGTTTGGGAAAACCTTTCCTCTTGAGCTAGCTTTTGGGGTTGAGTTAGATCCAAGTTTATTTCTTATCATGGTATCAGAGCCTGGTTCTGACCCTGGCCCAGGTTCCTCCGTTGTGTGTTGGACTGCCCATAGTTGGGCCACCCGTTAATGTCTTCACGCTCTAGTCATTTCATTCCTGAGCGTGAAAGGGGTGTGTTAATGTGTTAGTTGTGTCCCACATCAGTTCAATAAATATCCTGAGAGTTCAATATATAGACAAAAACAAACCTCCCCCTTGAGCTAACTTTTGGGGTTGAGTTAGGTCCAAGTCTCATTTCTTAACATGGTATCAGAGATCAGGTTCCGACCCTGGCCCATGTTCCCCGTTATGTGTTGGACGTCTCATAATTGGGTCACTCGTCCCATAGTTGAGCCACCCATTAATTTCTCCACATTCTAGTCATTTCATTTTTGCGCATGAGAGGGTTTAGTTGGTGTGTTAGTTTGTCCCACATCGGTTGGGTAAATAGCCTGTGAGTTTAATATATAGGCTTGGGCAAACTTTCCCTCTTGAGCTAGCTTTTGGGGTTGAGTTAGGTCCAAACATGGTATCAGAGCTCAGGCCCGCCGTATGTGTTGGACTGTCCATAATTGGGTCACCCGTCTCATAGTTGGGCCACCCGTTAATATCTCCACCCTCCCCCCTTGATCAATTTCTTAACATGGTATCAGAGCTTAGGTTCAGAGCCCAAGTTCCACCGTTATGAGTTGGACGTCCCATAATTGGGTCACTTGTCTCATAGTTGGGCCGCCACCCGTTAATGTCTGCATGCTCCAGTCGTTTCATTCCTGAGCGTGAGAGAGGTGTGTTGGTGTGTTAGTTTGTCCTACATCAGTTGGGTAGATAGCCTGAGAATTTAATATATAAGCTTTGACAAACCTCCCCTTTTGAGCTAGTGTTTGCGGTTGAGTTAGATTCAAGTCCGTTGCTTAACATATAATTTTTGTAATATCTGTTTGGTGATTGCAATGAGATATTGGCTTCTATAACTCAGTCTCATTTTATAATATACTAGCATTTGGTGCACACTAGTTGCCTTTCCACAATCTTCATGCATGTGTAAAATATTATTTATTTAAAATGAATTTCCGCTTAGAATATAATTAAATAAATTGAATATGTGAGAAAAAATTGTCAATGCTAAATGTTTGCGGAAAACTGTAAGTTAGTTACATCAAATAGAATATTTTCATGTTTTGAAGTAATGAAACTGCTACTAAAAAATTTTTATACAAGTCATGAAAACCGAAACAAGAATAATTTCGTAAATCTTGCTTACTTTTCTACTGAAATTGTACAGCCTTTATACTAGTTACATAATCATAATAAAAGGTAATTAAATCACTAATTGATCCTAAGATAATTTCCCATTCTCGAACATTTGCACGAAGGAAAGTGTATAAATTAGTATCTACAATATCTCCTAAATATTTCTGAAATTTTCAACATTACCCCTCAAGCTTAAGAATAGATCTCTCATTCCAAGCTTGCTACGAAGATTTTCATGACTTGGCTTTGTGGGACTTTTGGTAAGGATATTAGCTTCTTGATCATGAGAGTTGATATAGGATAATTTAATACCTCATTGACTCCTTCCATATCATCCTTAATAAAACTTTGGTTTGTCCTTACATGTTTCATTTGGTCATGCTGTATTGGATTGTTCTCGATGCTAATAGCAGATTTACTGTCACAATACAATTTGATAGGTGAACTGATACTAATTCTCAAGTCTTGCAGTAACCGTTGTAACCAAATAACTTCACACATCCCTTGTGCAATAGCTCAGTATTCAGCCTCGGCGCTACTTCTTGCTACCACAATTTGTTTCTTGCTTCGCAAAAACCTACAGTCATCACTTCCAGCCTAGTCGGCAATCAACATCAACATATGCCTCAATGCTTCGGTTAATATTTTTTACGAGCACGAGTCCTCGACCAGGAGTTCCTTTGAGATATCTCAAAATATGATTCACTGCTTGTAGATGGCTTTGAGTTGGAGAATGCATGTGCTGGCTTACCACACTAACGACTGATGCGTTATCAGGTCACGTGAGAGATAAGTATATTAGTCTGCCAACCAGGCGTTGGTATCTTCCAATCTGCAAAAGGTTCATTCTTCTCAATCATGCTCTTCCAATTTTTTACCAACGGGGTTCCTACCAGACAGTTTGTAGCCCAATTTTCCAGCTTTTTGCAGCAAATCAAGAGTGTATTTCTTTTGAGAAATGAAGATGCCATCTTTACTTCTAGCTATCTCCGTGCCAAGAAAATACTTTTAAGGATCCTAAATCTTTTATTTCAAATTTCCTCAATTTTTCTTTGAGCTGATAATCTCAACACTGTCATCACCTGTAATTAGGATGTCATCCATATACACAATGAGGATTGCCTTCCTTCCACTTTTTCCTTCTTATGAAAATAGTATGATCGACCTTTCCTTGATTATATCCTAGTTGCATGAGAGTGGAGCTAAATATAGTAAACAATGCTAGTGGGGATTGTTTCAACCCATACAATGATTTCCGCAGCTTACAAACTTTCCCTTGCTCATGTTCTGAATGGAAAACAGGTGGAATCTTCATGTACACCTCTTCATCAAAGTGACCATTCAAGAACGCATTTCTTGACATCTAGCTAGTGCAATTCCCAATCCAAATTTGCAGCAAGAGACAACAACACACGTATTGAATTGAATTTTGCCTTTGGAGCAAATGTTTCTTCGTAGTCTATTCCACATGTTTGCATAAACCCTTGTGCCACCAACCGAGCCTTGTATCTTTCGACTTCTCCATCAGCCCTATCCTTCACTGTAAATACCCATTTACTTCCAACCACTTTCTTATCCTTGGGTAGATCCACTATATCCCAAGTTTCATTCTTATGCTGAGCTGTCATTTCTTCTAGTACAACACTTTCTCATTTTTTTATCTTTCAAAGCATCATCAATATTTTTGGGAATTTTCACTTTCAATTTTTGCTGCAAAGGCCTTAAAACTGGAGACAACCTTTTTACAAGTTAGAAATTTGCAATAGGATGCATCTTACCCATTTCCTTTGTGCAATTTGAAGTTCCAAATCTTTGCTCATACCAGGTTCAAATTCTAGGATCGATGATTGGTTGTGCTGAGAAGTCTTTGGTTTGCGATAGTAGGTCTAAAGAGGTTTCCTTGAAACTACCTCCTCATGTGCTCCTCACCACTGTTCATGAATCTGGATAGAACTAAAAACAGGTATAGGATCTGAATTTATAGTACGAGACACATCTTCTAATATGAGTAATGACACAGTAGGATCCCAAATACTAGCCTCTTCATTATTTCCACCCTGGAGAGGAGTAGGAGAGTAGAAAAAAAGTATTTTCAAAGAAAGTGACATCCAAAGAGACAAGGAACTTTTTGATTGAAGTTGAGTAGCACTTGTATCCTTTCTGGGTTGGTGTTGGTGAGTATCCTACAAAAACACACTTGAATGCCTTGGGATCAAGTTTACTCCTGTTTGGTTGTTTGTTGTGAACAAAAAGTACAATAAAAAATCTTTGGGCATAAGGAACTGAAAAGATTAAGGTTTGGAAAAAGGCAGCTAGAGCACTCAAAAGGAGTTTTGAATTTGGGTGTTTTAAAGGGTAGACGCTTTATCAGATACGTAGATGTGAGAATTGCCTCCCCCAATAGGAATTAGGAATGAAGCTAGTGAATATAAGAGACCTAGCAACTTTTAACAAATGACGATTTTTTTCTCTCCGCCACCCGATTTTGTTTTTGTGTATTGACACAAAAGGTTTGTTGGTGTATCCCATTTTCTCCCAAGCACCGGTTAAACTGACTTGATAGGTATTCTATTCCATTATCTGTGCGAAAACATGAATATTGGACTGAAATACATTCAAGACAAATTTATGAAATTGTTTGAACCGGTAGAAGGTTTCAGATTTTTCTTTCATTAGTTATACCCAACACACCCTCGTGTTATCATTGATGAAGGTTCCAAACCATTGAGTTTTAGTAAGATTCGAAGTTCTAGCAGGTCCCCATATATCACTATGGACTAGCTGAAATGGTTTTGAAGGTTGATACACATGCGTAGGGTAATAATTTGTACGAGGTATTTTTGCAAGTACACATTGTTCACACTGAAAGAAATGTTGATCTTTATTGATAAAAAAGACGAGGATACAAGATTTTCATATACTGAAAGCTAGGGTGTCCCAAACATTGACGCCACAACATTACATTACATTAGAGTTAGAAACAATTGACATTGGTAGTGTTTGAGTGAGATTCTAGAATGCACTTCTAATCTTTTGCACTTCTCAGCTTCTCATTCACAAAATTTCACAAAATTTCAAAATTTTGTAAAGGAAAAGCTAGAAGTACTTCCTAGAAGTTCTCTAAAAGACTACCATAGAAAGATTTTGATTTTGAGACTTAGCACAGCTAGAATACTTTGTTCCCGACAGATAATACTGTCATCTTTCTTCTCGGAAACTCCAATCATCTTCCCGGAAGAATTGTCCCAAACACTACGATAGAAAGATTTTGATTTTGAGGCTTAGCACAGCTAGAATACTTTGTTCCCAACAGATAATACAATCCATCTTTCTTCTCGGCAACTCCAATCATCTTCCCCGAAGAATTGTCCTGAAATTCACAATGATAAGGAAAAAAATGCTTCAACACAGTTCATATCCTCGGTTAGTTTGCTTACTGACAGGAGATTGTGAGATAAATTAGGCACAAATAACACTGATTTTAGTGTCATATTAGATAAACAAACCGTACCCTTCCCGACAGCAGATGATACTTTTCCATCAGCAACCCAAACAATTTTCTTGCAGTTGTTATATATGTCAAAGACGGCTATTGTTCTAGTCATATGGTCTGATGTTGGGATTTTGAGAGGAAATTCTGATGAATTATACTTGTTTTGGGCGTTTTTGAGGTTTGAGTCGCAGATCCCATGGATGCTCTGGTTTGTTGCAACAGTTGACGCAACATGTCCAAATCCTCACTGAAGAATTCTGGTCCAGTAGCAACGCTAGAGGTGTACTCAGCAATATGGGCTGATTTGGGCTGTCTTTGTTGCTTCTTGGGCTTCCAATCAATGGGATTTCCGTGAATTTGCCAGCAAGTATCATGAATATGATTGGGCTTTTTGCAAAAATTGCACACCGCCCGACCAATGGATTGATACCCAGGGGCTACTTCTGGTTTATACGGCGCTGAGTAGCGGTCGCGATTGATGCCATTTCCGTCTTGTTTGTGCACAATCAGAGCAACACCCTGGGCATCTAAGGAAGAGGTCTCTTGTCGCTGGGAATGCGACATAACACGTCGTCTACTTTCCTCCATTCGAACTGCAGCGAATGACTGCCAAACGAAGGATTCGAGGATATTGGGGTTGGTGGAATCACGTATTTAACCCGGTGGATGATGATTCTGAGGCCATATTGTGATAGGCTGTAAAAAAAACGCAGAAACACCCAAGATCGGTGTCTCTGATACCATGAAACAAGAATAATTTTGTAAATCTTGATTACTTTTCTACTGTAATTGTACAACCTTTATACAAGTTACATAATCATAATAAAAGGTAATTAAATCGCTAATTGATCCTAGATAATTTCCTATTCTAGATAATTTACACAAAGAAAAGTGTACAAATTAGTATCTATAACATCTCCTAAATATTTCTGAAATCTTCAACAAAAACCATTACATGTTTACTTTGTTCTGCAATAATAATTATTTCTTCATACCTTTTGAACTATTTTTTCATGGTTTTGTTTTCGTGGAACTTTTGTTCTATGACCAGGTTTGATGCTATTGTGTCTGCGGATGCATTTGAAAACTTGAAACCTGCTCCTGACATATTTTTAGCCGCATCAAAAATTTTGGATGTGCCCCCACGTGAGGTCAGCTGCTGAGATTTCACTATTTCTTGTCATTGTAGTGGTTTTTTTTTTTTTTTCTCATTTATGCTGTGTACTTGGGCATAGTTTCTTTGCCTTATGGCTAGTTGAACTAGGGTGAAAGATGGCAGCCAGTTGGTGAATAACATCTTCTTCTTTATAAAACTAAGTATTTTCTTTGCCTCATTTATGCTGTGTACTTGGGCATAGTTTCTTTGCCTCATGGTTAGTTGAACTTGGGTGAAGATGGCTGCTAGTTGGTGAATAACATCTTCTTCTTTATAAAACTAAGTATTTTCTTGATGAAGCTGCAAACCTAAGTAATTTGTCCTAAAAAAGAAGGTAATTTTCATGGATGTGGATCACCTGGGATAGTTGAGTTTTTGAGCTCTCTATATCCACATTTTTATCTTATTCTGGCTTCTGTGTCCAACTTGGCCTAGTTGATTTTTGAACGCTCTATTTCATGCTTTTATCTTCTTCCAGCTGCCGTATCCAAAAAAAATTGAACTCTTTTGACTTGTTGATTTAAGAACTTCTCAGAAGGTTGTTATCTAGTATTACAGGATTTGGTAGAAAAGGAATAAACAACATATTTTGATTTGTCCATCTACATGCAGTGCATTGTGATTGAAGATGCATTAGCAGGGGTACAAGCTGCCAAATCAGCTGGCATGAGGTAACTCAGCATTTTCCATTCACTTTGGTTATTTATATTAAGTTCCAGTTTCTCAGTGGAGGAATTCGTGTTCATCTTTTACGGTTTCAGATTTGTATAGGGAATGGAGATTAGTCTTGGTTTAAATTGCTTGGTGGCTTTTCTTCTAGTTTATTTGCGTGGACCTCTGGTCTGCCTTTTGTAACTATCACATCCTTTAGTTATATAATATTATCGTTTTTGATAAAGAAAAAAATTTCGTGTTCATGTTTGTCTTTGTTATTTTCACTCTCTAATAAGCTATGATCTGATTCTTTGGTTGGCTCCTTAACGTGTCACTGCTCCAGTAATTGTGCTCTGTTCGGATAATTTCCTTACTTCTTGTCATCGTTCGACTCTCATGATTATTCTATGATTTCATTTATTGTTCTCCATGAAAAGAGAGGGAATCAATCTACAATATTTTATCAACTATAATTTTCTATTTAAGTTGCATTTTCTTGGTTATTCCTGTTTGTAGTTTTAATATCTTGCATTCCATGCCTTTCCTTACTTCTTGTCATCGTTCGACTCTCATGATTATTCTATGATTTCATTTATTGTTCTCCATGAAAAGAGAGGGAATCAATCTACAATATTTTATCAACTATAATTTTCTATTTAAGTTGCATTTTCTTGGTTATTCCTGTTTGTAGTTTTAATATCTTGCATTCCATGCCTGGCCTTGCTTCACTTCACCACAATTTAAATGCCATTTTGGTTCTCTTCCCTACCCTTTTTTTAACCTAATTTTTTCTGCTTGCAGATGCATTGCTGTGACAACTACCTTGGCAGAAGATACTTTAAAAACAGAGTGTCCATCACTTATTCGGAAGGATATAGGAGATATTTCACTTGATGATATTCTCAATGGTGGCTCTGGTTGCCATAGTATGTAGTTGTGGAAGATAATTTATTAATGTCTTTTGTGTAAGTAGTGCTGTATGTTGTGCAGACTCCTGTCATATGAAATGTGAAATAGTAACTAAGGTTATTCCTTGTGAGTCTTACACATGAAGGTTTCTTTGTGATAAATTAAGCTTTCCGTTTTCTACAAATTTTCTTTCTTGCTGTAAATTTTAATATATTCTCAAAGTGTTTTAGAAGCACTTAGCTACTGTAATTAGTAGCAATTCTTATTTGCTAGTCCTTGACATAGAAGATTTCTAAAGTAAATTAATATAAATATTCCAGATCCAAAGAAGCAGCCTTCCCAGTCTAATAGTGTACCACAAAGTCTGATCAACATATATGGTAGCGAAATTAAATCATTTCAGGAAAATGAATCTGTTGAAGATGCAGTCCTCTCTTTTGAAGGGTAAGGATGATTTCTAATTCGATGAATTATTTGGTTCAATAATTTTGATTTTATGTATATTTGTTGATAGAATAGTCATTGGTGCTATATGTCAACATTAGAATAAACATTTCTCCATCAAATTATTCAATATGTTTGTAATCGAAAGCGTGCTATGCTACTGTATTTAATGGAACAACCTATTTCCAACATCTGAAAATAGGGATCTACGGTATACGAAATATGGCGAGAATGTTTTTCGTTTACTTTCTTTGGTTTTATAAATGATCACGTAGCTTAGTTTTTCAATAATGAGGCCTTATTTTGTTTTTTTTCTTGATCTATTTTTGCTGATTGTATTGTGAATTTGATTTTTGTCAATATTTTAGGAGACATTTCGACAAAATGCTAACGTTGTTTCGGGTATTTAATTCTTACGGCGTGCTTTAATGAAGCTTTTGCATCTATATGTACTTCAATAGCGTGATACCCCTCTGAACGTTTTGGCAAAAGAGACATAATTTGGATAACAATCAACTTTTGTCCTGCGACCTTATTCATTGCTTTGCCTTTACATTCTGTCTCTCATTCAACTTGAATTGGGCTGTCCAATTTCCTTGCATTTGATTCATAAATGCATTCCACGGTCAATGTTCTACCATTGTCAAATTAGTGCCAAAAGTTCTCTGTAATTAGGATATAAATGGTGTTTTCAGTTATCATAGCAGCAGACTTGCGTCTCAGGTGTTGTAAAAACAGAAAATAGATTATTGTGTCATGTCTACGCGATGTGATTGTCTTGTCCTCTTTGTTGATCAGTTATTAATTTTCTAGTTCAGTACAACGCAAATTTACAAGAGTGGTTCAGTGCCACTTTTGGAACAACTTTGTCTCTGCTGGTCACGCAGTCCCTCGATTCGCCTTTTGTTTAGTCGTGCTTTGGATTAGTATTAGTTATCCTTGTTACTAGCCATAAATAATTATTAGAAGTAATGATAAAACTATTCGATAACCAAATGTCGGGATGTTTTTTTTGTTTTCGTAGTGCTGGAGCACCTATTCTAACTCCTGGCTCCTGCCCTAAATGTATTTCAGAATGTTTCTTGATTTCGCTTTGAGAAATTTAAGCTCCAAACTTACTTATCATCCACTTTATGAAGTCACTACTGTACAAGGACATTCAGTCGAACACTCTTGAAATAGCAAAAATGATTTGCTGACAGGTTACAGGGTTCTCGACGAAACATCTTGAGATATGGAAGTTTGGGGATTGCTGTTTCTTACCTTTACTTCTCCGTCATAAATTGGAGGGTATAAATGCTGTTTGATGAAAAAGCAAATTATGCATTCAGCAAATTAGGGGACGTTTCAAACGTAACCTTTTCTCCTTGAGTTTAACTGGCCTTGCCATGTCTTTGCAGGCCATGCAATATGTATCTCCAAAAGCAATATGGAGTTCGGTTTTTGGGGCCAGTAACCCTTCATTTGGGCAAAAAGGTGGTTTATTATTGTCAATAGATCTACTTGCCAATGTATGGCCGGTTGAGCCTATGATTGGTTCTGTACACGTCTTTCTCATTTTCTTTTCTTCTATAATAATGATTGTCTCTATATTCTTTATTCAAATGTATAACTTTCTCTATGCACAATATTTAGTCGATTTGAAAATTTCAATCTTATTCCCTTCTAGCGAATGCAGGAGAAACCGATGACAAGAGAATCGAACAGTTTATCAATTACATATCTGATTTGGAGAAAAGGTGCAGAGAAATTTCCTTGTCTTTTTGTTCTACAGCAACTCAGTAGTTGTGAGATTCTAAGTTGTTGCAGTGCTGTATTTAACTTTCTTTCTTGATCTTCACGCTATACATGACCACTTGTTTTAACTTCATTGATCTTTTGATAATTTGTTTCAACGTTTTTAACTTCATCATGTCAGAGGAACTGCAACAACTGTGCCTGAGTTTCCATCCAAACTTGACTGGCTGAACGCGGCTCCTCTTCAGTTCGGCAGGGTAAATTTTTGTGTAATATGATTCTTCTTAATTGGTTTGATATGATATTCATGCTTAATTTTCTTTTGAGGAAAAAACTCCTCTTTGACATATTTTTGACAGTGGACCTTTGACCATAGAGGCTAGAGCTGAAAAAACCCTCCTGGTTAAGTGTTTACTTTTGTCTCTTTTCAGGACAGATATTACGAATTCGTAACATGGATTATATCTGACGAAACTTAAATGGCTGGCTACGATTGTTTTCGATTTCTTCGACTAATAATTTTTGGTTTTGTCCTAATGTCCTATAGTTTCAAGTGAGGTTTTATATTTTAAAGGTCATACGTTGTCTTAAGCAGTTGAAGGCTTGAGGCATCACAAAATTAAGAATATGGTGTGGTTTCTGATTTAATCCTCTGATTGCACAGGATTTGAAAGGAAAAGTGGTTCTTCTGGATTTCTGGACCTACTGTTGTATAAACTGTATGCATGTGTTACCGGACCTAGAGTTTCTTGAGAAAAAGTATAAAGATATGCCAGTAAGATTCTGTCTTCACCATATAGCTTCTTATATTCTGCTAGGCTATATTAAATAAATACTCTTTTCTTCTAATGACTCCAAGCGAATTTCGGTCACTTGACAGTATTCACTCCCTGTGAATTTATATTGGATGTATTCTTTCTTATTTAATCTCATGTATGGTAAAATACTATGCGGCAGATCTTATAATGAAGTGTAGTAAATTTTGACATGGCTTTTATGTGGTGTAAACAGGATTTTCCCATTATGCTTGAAGTTACAGATGACTTAAATCACATACATTGTTATATGTTAATTGAACAATGAAATAGACGGCAGATGTATAGATTACCAACACTATTACCTCCCTTACTTCACCATCTGAATCTAGAATTTCTGTGAATCATATTTTCGTGGCATTTGAAAGATAAACAACTCTTGAATTACCTAATACGTAATGACCTAGATTCTAGGAGTGTCGGCAACGTTCTCAATTCCTTCCTGGGTTCGTATATAACTTATATTAGCACTAGCTATTTTCTCCTATAGTCCTCAGCTTTTACCTAGCCGGAAGTTGCAGTTTTCAGACTTCCCCTCTGGCAGATGCGATGCCATAAAATGTACTGTGTGTTGAAAAATAATAGGTGAAGATGTCATAAAATGTACCATGTGTCCAAAAATAATGATGATAATAGTTAAAAGATGTTAAACACATTAGGAGAATACCACTTGAAAGATTAAACAGTAATTTACCAAAAGGTACCACACAACAACTAGAAATTGTTTGATGTCTTTAATCTTGAAATGATAACCAAAAGATCAGGGATCACGTTTATTGGTAAATCTTAACACGTACTATGAGAAATACAACACATCTCAAAACAAAACAAATTAATCATTTAAAATTTTTAGTTATTACTGATTTTATCCCTAAAGAATGTGAGTGAATATAATATATTTATCTATCAATATCATATTTTAGCATTAATTAAACTAAATTATATATTATATCTAATTTGTATTCACTTGCCTCTTGCTAGTTCTTTTTTTTTTTTTTAAAAAAAAAGTAAAAAAACATCACACATTTACAAATTTTATTTCTTCCTACTAATTGTTAGCTTCTGAGCAAGGTTCTAAAATTCGCTGGGCGCTAGTCGGGCGGTAGATCAGCGCGTAGCGCCTAGAATGTCTGAACGGGGACTAGGCGCTGCTAGGCGTTTTCCACGGATTAAGCAGAAATTGAAGTAGTAATATGACATTATCTATTTTATTATGCAGTTAATACACACACCCCCATATGTCCATACAAATCGATTTCTCCTTCCTGGTTCGAAAGTTAGGGCAACAAAAAATAAAATTGAAAGATGAAGTTGAAGTCTGGTGTTAGGGCAAGCCAACAAATAGGTTTTCTTGTTGGACGTTATAAAACTGGGTGTGTTTAAAGCCCAACACAAAAAATATATAGGTTTAAAAGTTTAAAAAAACTACCTTCGAGTTTTTTTTTTAAGCCTGAACTAAAAGCCTTCCTGGACGCCTATGGCCTTCTGGACCAATTAGTCAGCGCCTAGGGGCGCCTAGGCTCCAATGGCGCCTAGGCTGGCTGATTAGCACTTTTTTATTGCGGTCGGCTGGTGCCTAGGCGCTAGTGGCGCCTAGGCTGGCTGATTAGCACTTTTTTTTTAGTGTGGTTGGCTGGTGCCTAGCGCCTAGGCCGATTTTTAGAACACTACTTCTGATTCGAATCTCCTAAAATAAATGGTTAAAAATTAATTATTATTATCTTTGATGTCTAACAATATTAAATCCAAAGACAAAATAAAATACATATATCCTTTGTCTAGTATTGTGACCCCTAATTTGGGATTCAATTTTGGCCTAAAGTTTTCTAAGCCCAGTTTTTCACCTCTAATGGAAGATTGAAAATAGAGGATAGAAAAGGTGAACATATGGTTCAAGTATGGATTTAGATCATCTTAGGTGTATCAAGGGCATCTATTTAGTGTTTGAGATTAGATTATGGCTAGGAATAATGTTGAAGATGTCGGGATTAGGATAGATAAATAAATAAATATATCATGCATTTTTTAGTTAATTGATTTGATATAAAAAATCATTATAGCCTTATCCATGGGAGTTTATTTCTAGGAGTTATCCGGCTTTTCACCAGTCAGTGAGGGCTCTGGTAAAAAGGGGTAACAAGATTAGGTTTGGGGGGGACAGGTGGTTGGGGATTCATCTTTTCAGGATCTTTATCCAACTTTATTTCAGATTTCTACGCCTCATAATAACCCTATTTCCTATTTTATTCATTTTGACACTTATTCCAGTTCCTCCTTTCTTTGTTTGGATCCTCACTTCCGTCGGGATTTGAGGGATGAGGAAGTGAATGTTTTGAGGGAATTACTAGGGTTTGGGATTCCTCAAAAGATTTTTTCAGTTAAATACTTAAATCTTTCCATGAGCCTTTTTTTTCGGACAATATTTTTCCCTCTTTTCTTCTTTATTATCATGTCTTTTGGAAAGCACGGATCCCATCCAAGGTTCAAGTGTTCAAGTGGATTGTAGTGTTGGAAAACTTACCAACTAGATGATGCAAAGAGGTGGCCCACTGGTCTCTTTGCCCAAATTGGTGTGTTATGTTGGCAAAAGGTGGAGACTCAAGATTACATTTTTATTCATTGCCATTTTACGAGCTACCTTTGGTTCAAAGCATTGCAGGAGTTGGGTCTGGTTTGGGTAGCTCCGAGATCAACGAGAGATTTATTTGCAGCAGATCTTGGATGTGACCTTGGTGGGAGGGGTAGAAATTTTTGAATGGTGGTAGTTCATTGTATTTGTTGGTCAGTTTGGTTGGAGAGGAATAGGAGGATTTTTGACAATCTAGAAGAATAGCTTGAAGAATGTTGGGACAAGATTAAGTTTTAGGCCCCTAGCTGGATTGGTAAGCATAAGGAGTTTAAGATATTTTCGGGATCAGATTCAGTTAGGGACTGGAGTCTTATTTGCTGTTAATATCATAATATGATCCGGGTTTTTGCTTTGTTTTGGGCAGACCACTTGTTCGTCTTTTGTAATCAATAGTTTTAATAAATATAATATCGTTTCTATAAAAATATTCATACGATTTTCTGATAGTGATATACATATATATGATTTTGGAAGGAGTAAACAAGTCAGGATTGATGTATTCACAGTTTAAATACAAAAAGCAATAAAATTTAGTCCTAACAATGTGTTGATTTGATTAGAAATAGAATCATATATAACAAGGAAATGCATGTTTTAAACTTTCCTGAACTTGGTGCAAAAAATTATGCCCTGTGCTTTGCTACAGCTGTATATGGTGGGATTGATGTATTCACAGTTTAACTGATAAATTTCATGTTATTTTGTACATTCCAGTTGTGTGATTAGTGGTTATTTATAGTTTGTTGTTGTAGGAGTGCATTCTGCAAAGTTTGATAATGAGAAAGACTTAGAGGCCATTCGAAATGCTGTTTTGCGCTATGGAATCACTCATCCAGTAAGTATTTCTATTTGGATGTCCCTTGAATCATTTTAGCCATACATTTTGTGGTGTGCGCTCAGTATATGCTTTATGAAAGTTGGTCAAGTGTCCCAGAAACAACCAAATTTATTAAGCTTCATCTATTTTCTTGTGATTTTTGCTGAGAAATATAGGATTTTTTTTTTAAATCTAGGAAACAACTTTTTCTATTCAATTTTTTGCATGGCCTCGAGGGCTCTTGGATCTTTGAAATAGGAAATTTTTTTTATATCCTTTGTGATCAGTCCTTAAGATTTCGAAATCATGGATACAACCCTTGCAACAAGTGGCTCATTGGAGGCAGCACCCTTGTTGGAGGAGACATTACAATTGAAAATATAAAATTGGGGAATTATAGAATATTCAAGCAACTTAAATGGTCATTGGAAAAATTTATGGAAGTTGCCATTGACTAGCATGTTTTTGAAGATAAGTTGGCAAACTCAATCATATACTCAGAATAATACTTGAAAGGATTATAAATGTCAGTTAAATTGAACATGACTTCTATGGTGATATGTACCTGTAGATCCATGGTATAGAGATGATTGATATTGTCATGTTGTTTAACACTACCAAAGATATATCGGTTTGTGATCTCTCTCAGGTTTATGAAAATTAAAGCCCGTCACTTCCATCAAACAAGGAACTCAATAATCAATGACGAAATAAATCCCATCTTTTACAAATCCCATGACAAGGTGAACGATTTTCATTGCATCCAAATCATGTGTAGTGATGATGCAACTCTCTTCAAAAGGTTATCGAAAAGAAAAGGATTTTCTAAAATATTCTTGGTTTGAATTTTGATAGTTTATGGAAAACACTAATTACCCCTACTAGAAGAGCTGTCAAAATGTGGCGCTTGGCTTGTTGTATAATTAAAATATTTGAGTTGCATCGTTATTATCAGCTGTTGTTTTAGTGAAACGACAAGTGTTCGGTCTTATAATTGGTATCAGATCCAAGATTACATACTCGATTTCCACGAATGGAAAGATAGTGCAAATATTGGTAAAGGAAAGGCTGGGAAAAAATAATTGCCCTGGCAACAAGAGTAATCTAAACATGACATTTGAACTGCTATAAAATTTAAAAGATTGAAGTTGCACCATTACCATCAACTATAGTATTCGATCCTACCCAGTCAGCGTACAAGTGCTTAGAAAAAAAGGATGTAATCACCTCAAACAAAAATAATGCTATTATCTTTGATGAGGACAGAAGAACTGTCGCAATTGGGAGCACAAGATCAAATGGTAATCAAAATCATCAAACTGAACGAGGAATATTTCGTCTGTCTATTGTTACAAGTGGCTAGATGCTAGAAAAAAAATGCTAGAAACTCCATGTGAAACTTCTTGAGAATGAAAAATCAAAACGTCGAGACCTTGATCGTTTGGCTATATGCAACAAAAGATTGAAGATAGTTTTCCAGCATGGTCAAGAGCTACGGAAGAGACTGAAAATTGGCGGTCATTCATAAATTGACAACAAAAGCAACCATTCATGAATTGAGTCTTAAAAATTACAGGAAACTTTGTATTTTTTTAAATATATGTTATTGTCTTATCTAATAATATAAACAAAAAGTAGAAAGAAATTTTTTAAAAACTATAATTTATTTTTTATAATCTATAACAAAACTTATACATAATGAAAGTTCTCAAACAAAAATTTCTTTAAGAATTCTCAGTATCAAATTCTGATGATTAGAAGAAAAGTATAGTGTTGATATTCGATTACCTAAATCACTGCTTAGTGGGGGATTAACTGAATGAAATGATGAACAAAGAATTCTAATCGTATATATAGACGTCAATACATGGTTATGAAAAGTGAAGTCACTTCATCTTTGAAATTTGTTGGGCTAATATAATAGAATGAATATTGTTTTGAGTATGTATTTGGAGCAATACTATGTAGGAAAAATAGCATATATCACCCCTGTGAAATCCCGGGTTTGCTGATAACCCCCTGTGAAATTTTTTTGAGCTAAAAATCTCCTGTGTTTTCGGATATGTAGCACACACACCCCAACTCAATTTTTAGTCAAATAAATAATCAAAATGGCGAAATGACCCCTACATAAATAAAATCGATCTCTGTCATTGTTAATAACTCTGTCACCGATATCTCTCATTTTTCTTCCCTTTCTCTCAGCCAAACCCTAACCTATGAACTTATCTTCACTGTTGCTGAACTTTCGATCGGACATCTCCCATGGTCAATTGATTGCTCATCTTCGAGATTTGTATTTCGTAACTTCATCTGGTAAGTTTTCCTTGGACATGGCATTGAAGCCGATGGCTGCCCACTTCCCATCTAAGACGATGGCTGCCCACTTCCCATCTCAGAATTCACCTCACCGGAGTCTCTAACAAAACCACGTACACTTTTCGGGACATACCAACGGAAATACCCACATTTCTGAAAAGAGCAACAATAATACAGTCGTCCTTTGGATGGTTTTTCAGTTTGGGCAACTCTAATATCAGCCCTAACATTGCACTAACACCATGGAGTTTGAGCATACCTTACATCAACCTTTGATTCCATCTTCCATCCAAGTGAGATATGCCACAAGAGAAGAATAGATGAGATGAAAGAGACGAGATACAATACATTCACATATATCAGTCATTTAAGGGTATTTTAGACCTTTTATATAAAAAAACTTCAATATTTGCATCTCATAGCGCGTGAACTACAAACCATAGCAGGAAGGGTGCGCGTGCTACCGATCCGGAAACACAGGGAGTTTTTAGCTTAAAAAATTTCACAGGGCGTTATCAGCGAACCCGGGATTTCAGAGGAGTGATATATACAATTTTCCCTATTATGTATATATTAAAAAAATTTGGAGCCCCTTAGAGTATGGATCCAGAATCGACCAACTCACAAGACTCATCTCACGTACAGGCCTGAGTACCCTTTCAGGTAAATGTGAATTCAAATATACAAACAGAAAGCTTTCTTAGCTAATGGGTGGTCAAAATGAATGACTCTTTGTACAAAAAGGGCTGGTAAGATAAATGTGGTTAAGAGAAATCGTTTTCTCCACTGAAAGAGCGGTTAAGAAAAAATACTCTCTTCTATTGGGAGGATTGATGAATCAAAAATACATTGATCATCGATCCATCATTATTGTTTACTATACGATAGGTTTCATTACAAAATCATTTGAGTACATTCCAACCCTAATAAAATATAAATATGACATATGTCAACCGGTCCTTCGCGACTAAACTCTCTTAATCTCTAAGTTCCTCATCCTGTAGTGCTAAGCCTTATACCTCACCTGCCGACCACATGAATAACGAACTGTGGCCGAGAACACAAAAATAACTACAACTCACAGAAGAAATATAACAAGATGTAAATATCATGATCGACATGGTGGTTTGCCAATTTCTTGGGAAATATTTTATGCATTAGCAATTGTGGCCTTTCGTGGAATGTCATCAAATTGTAGCCACATTGCAGCATTGGATCATTGTGGGAAGAGCATGCAAGGCCCCTTACGATGCAACCATGTTCATGAAATATTTCTTGATCTATGATATTTACTAGGAACATAACCATGTTCACATAACATATCTCCCAGTCTATAATATTACAAAGGATGTTATGTTCCTTGCCCACACCATAGCTACTAAACATGTATCCCAGTGTATGAAATTAGGTAGGATGTTGTGTTTCTTGTGCACTTGAAATCTCAACATAGGATATTACATCTCAAACCAGACTCCATTGATGTTGGTTCTCTGCACTATGGTGTTATGTTGACATAAAATGCCACAATGATCTTAGAAATATGAAAAATTAAAATGGAATAAGATATTTAGGTAGTGTTTGGGATAGCTTCTAGGAAACGCTTCTCAGCTTTTCTTTCACAAAATTAGTGCTTCCTACAAGCTCTCTCAAACACTTAGTGGAGAGTATGTCCCTTTCAGTGGTAAATTAGAATCTAAATGAGGGAAGAGAATAATTCTCATTGACTGAATTAAGCGTACAAGTTACACCCTAATATAGGAAATACCTAATATAGGAAATAACAAAAATTTAAATATCAAATCCTATCTAATCCTTATTTAAACATTGAATGAATATCTTATCCAATCTATTTAAATCTTCAACACTCCCCCTCAAGCTTGGTTGTAGATGTTTGTCATGCTGAGCTTGGACTTCAATTCTTCAAAGTTTGGTTGATGGAGGGCTTTGTCAAGATATTGGCCAGTTGCATGTGAGAGGGAACATAATCAACTACCTTTTTCTCAATCTTTTTGGTTATGAAATGTTTGTCTATTTCCGCATGCTTGGTTCGGTCATGGTGGACTGGATTCTTGGCAATTTTTAATCCAGCTTGGTTGTCACACATCAAATCTATTGGATGTTTGTCTCCCATTTCAGTTCATTGAGCAGCATTTAAGCCAAAAGCCTTCACAAATTCCATTGGATAAGGCACGGAATTCAGCTTCTGCACTACTTCGAGCGACAACTGGTTGTTTCTGGCTTCTCCATGTCACTAGATTACCCCATACAAACGAGCAGTATCCAGATGTAGAGCGTTTATCAACAGGACAACCTGCCCAATCAGCATCACTGTAGACTCTAATATTTCCTTATGTAGTCTTCCTAAAGAGCAACCCTTTTCTAGATGTTCCCTTCAGGTATCACAACACTCGATATACAGCTTCCATGTGTTCTTCAGTGGGTTTAGTCATGAGCTGACTGACTACACTCACAATGTATCCAATGTCAGGCCGGGTGTGTGATAAATAGATCAGTTTACCAACCAATCGCTGGTATCTTCCTTTGTCAACAAGTGTTCGATCTCCATTCATCCTTATTTTCACGTATTGGATCCACTGGGGTATCCACTGGTTTGCACCCTATCATTTCTGTCTCTTTTAGACTTTAGTAGGTCTAGAACATACTTTCTTTGCGAAATTGAGATTCCATGATACCCAAAAGATATTTAAGATGTCCCAGATTTTTCATTTCAAACTTCTTTGAGAGGGCACCTTTTACTCGGGTCATTTATGCTTTATGATCTCCTGTGAGGACGATGTCATCAACATAGACAATCAGAGCAATGATCATTCCCTCAATGTGTTTGACAAATAGAGTGTGATCTTACTAACACTGTAGGTATCCTTTTTTTGTCAACACATTTGTAAACCGATAAACCAAGCCCGAGGTGACTGTTTAAGGCCATACAAAGAATTCTTCAACCTGCATACTTTGTTTCTCACAGCTTCTGTCACAAATTCTGAGGGAATATCCATGTACACCTCTTCCTCCAACTCCCCATTGAGGAATGCATTTTTAACATCTAGTTGGAATAATGGTCAGTCAAGGTTGACAACAATTGATAGGAGCACCCTAACTCTGTTGAGCCTTGCAACAGGAGCAAACGTCTCTTGGTAATCAATTCCATACGACTGAGTGTATCCTTTTGCAACTAGTCGTGCTTTGTATCGTTCAATGCTTCCATCAGCCTTATATTTCACTGTGAATATCCATTTGGAGGAGTTGATTGGGAGTTAGGTTGTGTTACATGATCTGTTTCTGGAGTAACATAGATTGGGTCTACAAATTACATGAGTTCCCAATTTGGAGATTTGTTGGTGATACTCTCCCCCTGAATGGAAAAATTGGGGTAAAAAGGTTCGTTTTCGAAGATTGTGACTAGGGCTGGGGAAAAATACCGAAATGCCGTCATACCGCCTTTACCGTACTGAAAAAAAAACCGTATATACCGAAAATTTCGGTGCGGTATCATAACGGAATTCGGTACGGTATCGGTATGGATTTATGCCATACCGAAATTTCAGCATACCGACATGTCGGTGTATCCGTATCGAAAATTTCGGTACGGTATGCGCGGTATACCGTACCGAACCACCCCTAATCGTGACATGTAGAGAGTGATATAATTTGCGGGTGACTGGAGGGTAGCATTTGTAGCCCTTTTGGTTAGGCAAATACCCTAAGAAAATGCATTTGATGGCCCTTGGATCGAGTTAACCACGATGATGGAAATGAACATGAACGAAGGTGGAACACCCAAAGATTTTCAGTGGAATAGAGTTAAGCAGATGTATATTGAGGAAGGATTCCACGAGACACTCGATAGGTGTTTTGTAGTTGAGGACACGAGAGGGCATGCGATTAATGAGATATGTAGTGGGCTAGGGACTTTGTACGAGAATAGAAGAGAGCGGGTAACCTCTAGGAGGTGACGATTTTTGCGTTCAGATACCCCATTTTGTTGAGGGGTGTCGACAAATGAACTTTGGTGTACAATGCCATGAGAGGTCAGATAAGTACTTAACACTGAATTAAAATAATCTTGGGCTCGATCACTCTGCAGAACTTGCATTTTGGCTGAAAACTGTGTCTGAATCATTGAATGAATAAGCTGGAACAGTGAAGTGGTTTCAGACTTATCCTTCATGAGGAATACCCACGACACTCGAGTATGATCATCTACAAATAAAAGGAACCAATGAGCACCCGTGACATTTTTTTTATTTTTGATAGCCCCCAAATGTCACCGTGAATAAGTGAGAAAGGTGTTGATGGTTTGTATGGTTGCGTTTTAAAGGTGCTACGTATGTGTTTGGAAACTTGACAAATTTCACACTGAATTAAACTTGGTAATTTATTATTAAAGATAAATGGAAACAGTTTGGCAAGGTACAGAAAGTTCGGATGACCTAATCTATAATGTCATAAAAGAATATCATTTTCTTTATTGGAATGGAAAACAGAACAGGAATTAGGAAGAGCTAGGCTTGGAATATTCTTAGGCCCATTCTTAAAGTTAGGACAGCACATAGTTCAGCACTGCCAATCGTCTTCCACAAATTCAGTTCCCGGAAAAAACAAGAATCCACAGAGAATTTAGCAGTGCAATGGATATCGGCATTAATTTTGCTAATAGACAGCAAATTGCATGCTAGATCAGGAACAAAGATCACAACTTGTAAACAAATATCATGTGAGATATATACAGAGCCAATACCAAATACCCTTGAACTAGATCCATTAGAAATACGCACAGACCGAGAATCCCTACAAGGATTGTATGAACTAAAAAGTGAAAAATTTCCCATCATGTGATCAGAGGCGCCCGAGTCAACAATCCACGTAGAGTTCAAATCCTGTTTGGAGAAAAATGTAAGAGAGAAGTCACCTTGAGGGACTGTTGTACCAGCACTAATAAGTGAGGACATTTGGGCAGAATTCTGGCTGAACGACGCTGAAGAACATCCAACTGTGCTTGATGAAAGGTTGTTGTGGCAGCAGAGACAGAATCTGAAGCAGCAGCATTGACCCGTCTTTTTCTTGCTGGTTTCCAGTCCACTAGCTTTCCATGAATGCACCAGCAAGTGTCCAACGTGTGATTGGGTTTCTTTCATTTCTCACGCCAAGGCCTGCCATTCCGCATATTCTGATTAGGAACAGGGGAAGAAATGGGCGAATTGCGAACAGCATGGTCGGAAATGGTCGAGAATGAGGGCCGAATGTAAGCAAGAGAAGAACCTTCTACTGAAGGAGAATGAGAGGAGCCCAACATCAACTTCCGCCGGTTTTCCTCATGGCGGACCTCGAAGAAAGCCACGAGAAGCCCCGACAATGGTTTTATGGCCAAGATGCGGGCACGAACTTCATCAAGTGATGGATGGAGGCCTTGAAGGAACTTAAACACTCATTTGGTTTCCACTATTTTTCTGAATCGTGGTTCATCAATCGTGCACTTCCATTCATGTGTCTCAAATATATCCAGGTGCTGCCAAAGTTTGGTGAGGGCATTGAAGTATGTCGTAACATTGTCATCACCCTGTCGTATTTCATGAACCAAACTTTCCACACCAAATAATTCAGATGAGTTGTCGCGGGCTGAATATGTATCATGGACTGCATCCCATATCTCCTTGGTAGAGGGGTATAGTAAGAAATTCTCAGCAATTTCGGGGACCATAGAATTAATTAGCCACGACATAAGCATGTTGTTGTCAACATTCCAAGCCTTGAATTTGCCATCCCTAGAAGCTGGACGCTTGGATGAACCAGATAAGAGATCTTCCTTGCCCTTGCCGCATATAAACATCATGACGGACTGGGACCATTGGAGATAATTCTGACCATTGAGTTTGTGGCATGTAATGGAGTGAATTGGTGAAAAATCAGGCATGCTTGGTGGCTGTTTATTAGATTCAGAGGAAGAAGCCATGTAGTCGTAGACGTATTTGGTCATGGCTAGGGTTTACCCTGAAAGTCTGATACCATGTGGTAAAGTAGAATCTATATGAGGGAAGAGAATAATTAAGCGTACAAGTTACCCTAATATATACAAGGAAATAACAGAAATTTAAATATCAAATCTTATCTAATCATTATTTAAACATTGAATGAATATCTTATCCAATCTATTTAAATCTTCAACACTTTCGTTTCTTTTCCATAAACTCAATCTCACTTCTCTTAATATAATTATTATTATAATTCAAATTTCCTTACTATCCAAATTCCAATTTGTTATTATATTCAACACAACACAACGCAATGCGATGTACATTAAGGATTTTTAAATTCTTGCATAGTATAAGCAAAATTGATTATCAAATAAAATTTCAAACAGTTCAAACTAATACAATAATTTTTTCATTAACAAAACCATCTATTGTTAATTCCTCAAGCCACTTTAAAAAATGCACGCTCTTAATACTTTGGTAAACGTTGGAAACAATACCAAACATACCATTATTTTTTTGATGAGTTTCAATTCCTATTTATTTGTCTCATACCAAGCCAAATGTCGTTTATGTTGGAAGTTTTGCTTTTCATGCATAATTATGAAGAATCATGTCTCTTCGCTAAAATACCACTCAAGATTTTATTAAGTTTGAAGCGATCACTTAATAGAGGAATATAGTTTTTTTTTTCTTTGATAAGAAACGATAATATATTATATATGTGAGAAATAATTACAAAAGGCGGACAAGAGATCCGCAACCGACAAAAGAGACTTCGCTCCACCAATATACACTAGCATAGTAAAATAAAATCATCTTCATGCTAGCATAGAAGATGAGCTATGGGTGATTGGCATTCAGAATCTATGAGTTATTATGGTTTAATAAATGGAACAATCCAATTGATGTTTATTGTGATAGTTAGTTGTTAATTAAGCAGAAAACCATGTACATTATGATTGAACAAAACATGCTGAGATTGGCAGGTACTAAATGAAAGAGAAGGTTTAGAGTGATATGATTTGTACTTACTCCGGCTTACCGGTGATCTAGGTGAAGACAAGTACATGTTAAAATTTGTACTTGAACCTAACTCACCCAAAAGCTAGGTCAAGGGGGGGATTTTCTTTGTCTATATATTAAACTCCCAAGATATTTATCTAACCGATGTGGGACACAACTAACATACCAACACACCCCTCTCACACCTAGGAATGAAAAGAACTGGAGCGTGGAGACATTAACGGGTGGCCAAATTATGGGCAGTCCAACACATAATGGTTGAACTTGGGATCTGATACCATGTTAAAATTTGGACTTGGACCTAACTCACCCCAAAAGCTAGCTCAAGGGGAGATGATTGTGTTTGTCTATGTATTAAACTCCCAATATATTTACCCAACCGATGTGAGACACAAGGCTAGTTAGCTGGAAGAAAGCATTCCTATGAAGAGGAGGCAGACTCACGCTGATATCGGCGGTCATGAGTGCCATTCCCTTGTATTATATGTCGCTGTTTAGGATCCCACGCGGTGTTGCAGAGGACATGGAGAAAATTATGAGGAACTTTTTGTGGGATGGATCGGACGGGGAGACCCATTGTCATCTGGTAGGCTGGGATAAAGTTTGTAGACCAAAAGATAGAGGAGGCCTGGGAATAGGCAATCTGTGCCTTCGGAACAAGGCTTTGCTAGGTAAATGGTGGTGGCGATTTCGACGGAGGGGGACACTTTTTGGAAGAGACTTACAGCGAGCAAATACGGAGTTCAAGATAACGGTTGGGATGCGGGGTTGGCTAGACACAACACTTTTAGAAGTCCGTGGAAATTCATATCGAGGACGTATCTGGCTTTCAGTCACTCTGTGAGCGCAGTGTTTTTAGGGGGGGACAGATTTAGATTTTGGGAAGATTGCTAGGTGGGGAATTCTAGTTTTAAGGATCTATTTCCTAACCTTTTTCAGATATCTAGGGAGCACAATAGACATATTTCTTTTTTTCTTTGTCGAGATTCATCTTATTCCTCTAACTCTCTTTCTTGGAACTTGCATTTTCGACGCGATTTGAGGGATGATGAATTGGCCAGCTAAGTAACTTGCTGGAAGTTTTAAGGGGGGTAAACTTAGTAGAGGGCGTGGAGGATGTGAGGAAATGGGTGTGGGACAACTTAGGTATATTTTCGGTAAAGTCTTTCTTCGAGTCTTTCTTTCCAGAGGAGCGATTCCCTAGTTTCTCTCTTTTTAACCCAATCTGGAAAGCTCATATTCCGACGAAGGTTCAGGTTTTCTCATGGACAGCTGCGTTGGGAAGATTACCTACCTGCGATTTGATTCAAAAGAGGCTCCCGAATATCTCCCTTAGCCCGAACTGGTGTGTGCTATGCAAACAGGGGGGAGAGACTCGGGATCATATGGTTATTCACTGCCCCTTTTCTGGTTCCTTGTGGAACCTAGCTCTCAATGAATTGGGATTATCTTGGGTAATCCCGAAATCAACAAAAAACTTGTATGCTACTGATTTTGGAGGGCGGCTTGGAGAGAGAGGGAGAGTCTTTTGGTTAATAGTGGTTCATTGCGTGTGTTGGTCATTATGGCTGAAAAGGAAGCGGTGAAAGAACTTTGGGACAAGATCAAATTGAGAGTATCCATTTGGGCCCACAAGGGTTCAAATTTTCAATCTTTGGCGATGTTAGACTTGTATAGGGATTGGAAATTGGCTTTGATTTAGAATGATAACTGTCTTTGTTTGCTTTGGAAACTAGTTTGCTTTTGTGGACCACTGGTCCACTGTTTGTATTCCAAGTAACTTCATATTATCAATAATATTATAGTTTCTTATCAAAAAAAAACTTGGATTTCTTATTATGAAACAATATTTTCCCTCCCAAATTGCTGGGGTTCATCCACAGTCAATGGGTTGTTTGTGTTTGCATGTTGCAATCTATGGTAGTGCATAGTAAGATGAAGTCAACATTGATATCCTTGTTTTTTCTACCTTTCTCTACTAATGAGCCCCAAAAACATATGCAGTAGGAAACATGTCTCTCGCATCTCCATGATAAACATTTATTCACTCAAATTGGAGCACACTGGCATTATCTAATGTTTTTGAGCATGAAAGTTTGATATATGCCTTAATTGTCACACATTATATATTCTTCGGTCATGTTATTAAACTTCTTAATTTGGTCGAATGTGGCATACCCAACATATATGCATTGATGTGTGAGATTTGTTTGTCTGTGTTTCCTATTTTCTCTGTTAGCCCTAAAATCTACTGAACTATTCATGATAATAAATCACTTTGAATTTCTACTATCCAGGTTGTCAATGATGGTGATATGTATTTATGGCGGGAGCTAGGTGTGAATTCATGGCCTACGTTTGCTCTTGTTGATCCTAATGGCAAGCTTATTGCACAAATAACAGGTGAAGGTCGCCGAAAGGTACTAATTGTTCCAGTATTTTCCACTTTGTTTCATCAGTTCCTTTGATACTTGCGGGTAAAATGCCTATTATTTTCACAATATTACTTCGTTAGCAAGGAATGAGTATACATAGTTAAAAAAATTTAATTACCTTTAATGCTCTAACACTACATCCATGTGTTGTGAAGAGGATGATCAAGAGAGAAGTATGGATGGCAAAAAAAATATTTTATTATTTTGTGGAGCTTTTAGTTTGATTTGTTTCCTTGCAAGATTTAGGTATTTTTGTCAACAGATATCTCTTATAGACTCTAATTTCGATACAACATCTAAACCTTGAGCAGAGGAGAGAGCAAAAAAGTGTTTTAACTATCAACATCACCACTATGAAAACAAATACATTGACCTATTTGAAATCTTTTCGAGTCAATATGTGAAGTATCCAATAATTAATTAGAAGTCATTAATTGAATGTAAGAAGTTGGCTGGTCAAATCTGGGAAAAATCTAATCGGGTTGTTTAGTGGCTTAGTAACCTGTATTGCAATGTCGTTACAGCAGTTTGATTTTCCTGTTCTCATTAGTCATGTCTCCTTCGATCATGCCCCTCCTTTTTCCTTTTGCTCCTTCTTGCCATAATACCATTTGTGGAATAATGACTTATTGATCATGACCCATTTCAAGAGCAAACTTTTGCGGTGACTGGTTGAGACATAAATGTTATGTGTTGACGATGAGTGCTCATGGTAACTGTTGGAGACAATAAGAAGCCTCTATTTGTTTTTTCATACTTGCAGTTAGGAGTGTCTATTTTCTATATCTTTGTTGGAAGAAATTCTTTTTTTTTCTCTTGAGAGAATTTTTCAGTTGTAAGGTGGTGTTTGTTTTTATATATTGTTCAGCATTATTTAAATTTCATTAGTGAGAACTTAACTCTACACGATTACTTGATTTCATTTAATTCATCTAATCCAATCATGACACGAAGATTATAGGTTCTACAAGTCTCTGTCCTTTCTGTGTTCTCATTTTTTAAAATTTATATGGACTTGTAATAATTACTGCTAATTTAATTGGTTTAACTTGGGTTATTCTTTTAGCATTACTTCCTGTCCAAATGAAAATTTATCGCTTTTCAAGTGAGGGCACTCTACAAATGCTACTCAAAAACAAATATATTTTTATTTGTTTGGTGGTCTTCTTGTTGTGTTTCTTAATGAGCAATTTCGGAAAAAGAATTCCTCTACTTTCTTCCATATCAACTAGTCTCTTTAAACACTCGATACCTTTTGTAATGTGACCTTTAAATGAAAAATTATGATGTAATTTCTTTGTAGTTTTTTTTCCTAGGATCTTGATGATTTGGTCAAGGCAGCACTAACATATTATGGTACGAAGAAGATCTTGGACAACACACCTGTCCCCTTGAATTTGGAGAAAAACAATGATCCTCGCTTGTTGACTTCCCCATTAAAATTTCCGGGTAAACTGGAGGTTGATATCCTCAACAATCGACTGTTCATTTCTGACAGCAACCACAACCGCATTGTTAGCTCTCTCTCTATCTCTCTCCACACACACGCACAACCACCCAGCTGCACTTCACGCACACATATTAGATCATTCTTGCTGTTCGAAAGTAGGATATACCATGTAGTGGCATTTGTTTGAATATGATGATCCCTATTTGACTTGGTTAAGATTAGGCTTTCATATTTGCATACATATGTGTGTGTATGTGTTACTATTTTGTAAACTCTTAGAGAGCGATAGAAATATCCATTGGATACATTTTGTTATCTTCAATTTGTATACTCAAATTTTTCTCTGTGATGTTTTTGACCAGTTTGGAGTTTTTCCTTGTAAATCTTCAATGAATTATTTTATAATTTTTTTATATTTTTCACACTTATCTTTACAGTATTACTGACAGAGTGTGTCAGTCTTATGATAAGATTGACAGCTTTTCAAAATGTTGATCCTTTCCAGGATGTGAGAGGGCTGGATTATATGCAAATTTTAGCATGTTTAGCTTGCACTTTTTTAAACATTTTTTCTGTCCGTTGCTCCTCCTACTCCTTCCTTTTGTTTTTTTATTTTGCGGTAAATGTCAGATGCATTTTTAATGTTTATAACTATTATCGTCTTGTAATAAGTTCAGGTTGTTACCGATCTTGATGGGAATTTCAAAATGCAAATCGGATGCACCGGTGAAGAGGGTCTTCGTGATGGTACTTTTGATGATGCTATGTTCAACCGCCCACAGGTCATGGTTTTTCTGCCTCTTTTCGGAGTGTATTTTAGTGTATGGAACAGTTGATAGTTCGATTTCCCTGCATTCTAGAAGAAATTATTGATGTGCATTTGTTTGCATAGGGTCTTGCTTATAATGCCAAAAAAAATCTCCTCTATGTAGCTGACACTGAAAATCATGCTTTGAGGTAACAGTGGTCCTGACATTTAATTTGCTGTGCTTATCGTTAGATGTTCATCTTGTTTTTAATAGTTTTGCAAGAGGAATTTTAAATTTTAAGCCACAAGGAAATGATTTGTCATTTTGTTTTCCTGATTTCTGCCATTTTATTGAGTCTCCATTGCATTTTATGAGCTCGGTGTGAGAATTAAAATTTCTTTTTCATCTAACTTGTGTTAATTTGCATCAAAATCTTGAGGGAGGGATTGAACAAGGAGTTCACATCATCTTGTTTATTGTGAATTGGTGAGAAAGTATAACTAAACTGTATATTTCTGCAAAGACCAGCACTATGATCCCGACTTATCGAAGGTGGGTGGGGTTGGAGTTGGGCGAAGGTTATTCTTAAAAATTTTACCAGTCCAATGTTTAACCAAACATATGGTGCAGAAGGTGTTTGAATCAAACAAGTTCAGAAAAATATGGAGTATGCCAGTGAACTGATTAATGGAATAACTTCACTCCTGTCCACAATTCATTGTTCTCTTCCTTATCCAGCATTTCTCCTTCCTCGGACTATAAGAGATGAGCACAAAAGGTGCACTTATGTTGAAAGAGTAAATTTGCCTTTCCTTTTTGCTCAACCAAATCTCAATACCTTTAAAACTCTTTACAAAATCAACCATTTGTTTTTCAGGAACGTTAGGAAATAAACTCAAGCTGTCCACGTAATTTTAACATGATCGGGCGCTAATTATACATCACAGTTATGCCATTGTACTTGGAATCACTTATATAAGGTGGTATTTGTGGTATGCTAAGTTTGTCATTTTCTTACATATTATACTTTTACAACTGTAGGGTGGTTGATTTTGTCGGTGAGAATGTGCAAACACTTGCTGGAAATGGAACAAAGGGTTCTGACTACAAAGGGGGAGGATCAGGAATCACTCAGGTGAGATTTCTTTAGACTTTTTATGAACTGTATACCTTGTATGATGTAACAGAAGCATAAACTGAAAATGGATCAACCTGTTGATTCACATAGAATGCCTAGAAATTCTCGAAAATAATGAAAGTGATTGGTATACAGGAGTGGAATAAAGTTGGAATTAAATCAACTTTGAAATGAAATAAGAATAAGAATGGAATGGTAGATTTATTCCATTCAAATGATTGATACCAGAAAAATAAAACAGGAATGAAATGAAATTATTTTAATTATCAAATAGTTTCGTCACTAAAATTCAAAATAATTGCTACCCAAAAACGTTTATTATAATTATTATTTAAAATAATAAAAATTATTACTACTAATACTTTATTAATCATTATAAAATTATCGTTATAGTAAAACTAATATAACTATTAATATAGTTTAGTAATTATTATTATTAAATTTTTATTTATTAAAATAACTCTCTTTCAATTAAATATTATCTCTTCTATTATATTAAGTGTGAGGCCACACCAACGTTGTTTTTAATTTTTTTAATGATTTAATATTTTTTTATTTTCTAAAATTATTTAATAAAAAAACGGAATGTACATGAA
This sequence comes from Henckelia pumila, assembly GCF_033568475.1. Classification (NCBI taxonomy): domain Eukaryota; kingdom Viridiplantae; phylum Streptophyta; class Magnoliopsida; order Lamiales; family Gesneriaceae; genus Henckelia; species Henckelia pumila. Next base: position 70,550,521 of record NC_133123.1, on the reverse strand, counting down.
CGCAAAAAAGAACCGTACAAGCACGCAACGCGTGTATGAAAAAACGCAATGTATAAGTACGCAATGCGTGCAATTCTGTACTAATGATAATAATTACTTAACAATTATTTTATTATATTATACATTTTTTCTATTATTAAGTAATTATTATATCATTACGTGAATATTAAGTTATTATTGTATTTATTTTAATTATTAATATTATCATAATTATTTAATTATCATCATTTTATATTTATAATGGATATGTTTGATAATATTATCATTGTCATGATTATTATTTTAGGTATTTTATTAAGCTAAATGAGAGAGATTTTATGAATGTAGAAAAATTAGGAGTGAGAATGACCATATCCATCAAATATGGATGGAATGGCTATTACCGTGATTATATACTATATGGTAATGGTCATTCTCATTCCCAGGCCATACCAAACATGGGTGTAGGGAATGAGAGAATGCTTATTCCATTTCATTCCTACCCCATTCCCTCTTAATGGTCATGCCTTTACAATGATATTTATTTGCTCGTAAATTGTCTTATAGTCCAAAGCTATCTCCGTATTTGTAAAATGCACTTAAATCATCAAAACCTGGAAACATTTTCAAAATCAGAAAGCACGTCATTAACGAACTTGATAGATACTATCATGCCTAAGGAGTAAGGAGATCAAATCGGAATCGAATTTCGATTTTTTTAGGCCGATTTATTACCGAAACAAGATTTTACCCAAAATTTAAAAGAATGCGGATTTGAAGGCCTAAATGAGCTATTAGCCCAAAAATGATTGGGCTCATGGCAGAGACATGAGTTTTGTTCGTCGGCTCGTTTACAATCAAAGTAGCCTACTTTTTTTTTGTCCAACCCGACGTCGCCCAAAATCCGCTGATTTGGATACGTGTCTTGTTTGGCTTTGGGATTATCCCGATGTGGCAAAAAAGCATCCTGCATTGTATCATTGTAGATAGGGAACTGCATTTGAATTTCATAACCCTCGTGCAGTTGGTAAAACCGATTGCCGTTTGGATTTCATACAGTTTTTTTTAAAAAAGTGTTTTTTTAAGCTATTTTTTTTGCTTTTGAAAAAACTCTAAATTTAACTTAAAAAAGTATTTTTTTAAGCACTTAAATGACCATCCAGACACCTTATAAACTAAAAAAACACTTTTTTTAAAAAAAAGTGTTTTTCTGGTTTGGCTTTTGATACCAAACGGGGCCTGAGTCACCTTGTGAATTGAATAACTGTTAGCGTATGGTACCCATTTTGTTTCTGTCTGGATGAAAGAGCTCTCGGCATGACAAATTTGGGGAAAAATTATTATGGAAATTCCTTGAGGTTTGTGGTGGCAGCGGAGGGAACAGGGAAGGACCAACCGATCATGTGGTGCCATAATACATATGCATGTTTCGTTCTGTTAGGCTCACAAATTAAGCAAGTGGCAGTTGTATGTAATATCTACTCGACTGCGGTGTGGTTTTTTCCTTATTTAGGGTTTCCATATAATCTATGGATAATATCACTTCTAATTTCTGTTGTTTATCACATATTGATTAACATTGGTAGAAGAGATGCATCTTAGTATCCTCTCATGATATGTCAGCTACTCAACTCTCCCTGGGATGTCTGCTTTGATCCTGTAAGTGATATTGTTTACATAGCAATGGCTGGCCAACATCAAATCTGGAAACATAATACATTGGACAGAACTACCACAGCTTTTAGTGGTGATGGCTATGAAAGAAATTTGAATGGTTTCAGGTATTCTGTGTTTCAATTTTCTTGTGTCTACAAGTCACTTATGACCAATCATATGGTATCTACAAAGACAGGTGCATGCTGCACGTTGTTGTTTGTTTACGTACTTCATCAGGGTAGGATAAGATCATGTATGAATTCTGTTATGTTGTTTCTTGTTCCTGTTGAATGTTGAAGTTATAAGTAACTTAATATTAACATAGTTGTGTGTTTATGGTTAAACAAAGAATTGATACTACTAAAATTATTGCTAATTCAGTTTATATGTCTCAGTTTTGGTCGAGTTCTATGCGAAAAAGAAATATAGCAAAAGTAGCAATTTTCCAAAACCAACTGTGCGATTCTATTTCTTTATGTTTTGTTTTTCAATCCAACTTGCATTTTTATTCAAACATTTTCAAATTGTGCCATAACTATGTGCAAGTAACTTGGCTTCCCTGATTTGAAGTAATTGTAATGGTCATATGCATGTAATTTATTCCTCTGAATAGCAATGATCAATCAGGCTTATGAATGGATGTGTGCAAACGTACTTGGATGATGGGCTATTTTCACCTTACCATATATTTGCAACTCATAATGTGAATTAGGATTGAAATTCACAACTCTTCAAAATTTTGTCAAACTATGGCTTTATATAGAACCTTGGAGTGGTAAGGATTATCGTACACTGTTGTTTTGTTTTTAGCCTTCTAAGGAGGTTCTTCAAAATCATTCTATATTTTTTCTATAGCCATTTTTAATTTCTTTATCTTTTGGGAACTTCCAATTTTATGTTGAGACAGTTCTCGAAGCACTTCATTTGCGCAACCTTCTGGTATCTCGTTGGCACCTGGTATGCCAAATTAAAAAAGAAAAATATTTCTTCCTTATCTTGTATGATGCCATTATTTCCTATTTATGTGTTATATTTTCATGTTTACTTGAACAGATTTAAAGGAAGCATACATTGCTGATAGTGAGAGTAGCTCCATTCGAGCACTTGATCTGCGAACCGGAGGATCAAGATTACTAGCTGGTGGTGATCCAATGTTCTCGGACAATTTATTCAAGGTACTTCTCCCGTAAAAATTTTTTGCCGCCTTTGAACTACTGGGACATCCAACATAGATCGCAACATGGGTGTTGTGCATTTGCAGTTCGGGGACCATGATGGGATAGGATCCCAAGTACTTCTTCAACATCCGCTAGGTGTTTCTTGTGGAAATGGTCAAATTTATCTAGCAGATTCTTACAATCATAAGGTACTTCCTAATTGCTAGTTAACATCATTATGAAAATATGGAGGAGAAAATAATTTATACAAATATGTTCATTTATGCGTGTAATGCACGATTTAAATACAGTACTAGTGATGCCATTAACTCCACAGTCTGAAACAAAATATCATTATACCAAGTTTAAAAGATTAAATTATCCTATCAAATCATACAACAAATTGATATCAACTATTTGATGCAGACATAAAATATTCTTGATTTTATTCTACAATCTCCCTCAAGCTTGGTGATAGATATTGATAGGACCAAGCTTGCAAATAAGAAATTCATGAGTTTGTGCTGACAGTTCCTTTGTGAGTAGGACAGCTAGTTGATTGGATGTGGGAATATATTCAATAATGATAATCCCTTCCTCTAGCTTTTCTTTGATAAATTGCCGTTCTGCTTCAACATGCTTCATTCTATCATAAAAAACTGGATTGTGCGTTATACCGATAGTTGATCTATTGTCGCGATATAGTTGCATAGGATCAATGCATTTTATTTTCAGTTCAATATTTTCCGCTGATTTCCCTTCAAACATTTTTTAAATTCCCCAACTCAATTGGCGTCTTACTTGACTCAGACCCAAGTTTATCAATAACCTCAAAGGTTTCAATATTGTCAATAAATGTAATTTTGAGTGAATCTCTTGGCAACCAAACATGTTTCTTTCCTTTCAATTGAGTAATCTGCCTTGTATTTGACTGTAAATACTCATTTGCACCCAACCATTTTTGTCCTTTAGGGTGCATGATTTGAAATTCATAGACTTCGATTATAGTTTATTGTTTACAATGAAAAAATAGATCTAATATTAAATATGCACCCTACTTATTTATATTATTAGTAATTAGTAATTAAAAATAGAATGGATTTCAAATGATACTATTACTGAGTAAACTTGAAATTCATCCTAATTAACATCAAATACTATACAAACATGCAAGAAGGGAATTTGAAGTTTATGGTTTTATTTTTTCAAACAACAAAAATGCATTTGAATATATTTGAAATCCATCAATCCAAATGGAACCTTATTGTATATCCACCAAGATCCATGAATTATTTTGTTTTAAGGCACACATTCATCTCACCATTTATAGCTTCTTGACTTGACATAGGAATAGTTAGACAGTACAGTTTCGAGGTAATGGCACAAATGTAGAGGAAAAATTTGAAGGAGATGAAGGTTGCCACTTTAAATACTTTACACCTGCGACAAACGAAATTTCGTCTTTTGAGATGCATTTCAATTTTATTTTCATTTGTATCCTATAATGAACAGTGGTGGGTAAGATAACTTAGTGATTTGTTGCTATTGTTATTTTCGGGTCATGTTTTAAATTTGTATTATCTTTGAATTAGGTTTTGTTGTACCTTTTATAAGAACTAGCATTAGCACATGCATTTGCACGGGAACTTATATTTTATATGCCATAAATAATTAAGTAGATATTCCATAAGAAATAGCATTAGCACGTGCATCACAAGCGAACTTATGTTTTATATGACATAAATAATTAAGTAGATATTCTAACAAATCAAAATAATAACAAAAATATGTTATCAAACTTTGTGAACTGAAATTCTAATGTAATTTAATTATGCAATTTATCTATTTATACTCATTTATAACCATCAACTTTATCATAACTGATTATTCATCTATCTCGTAATATAATATTGTGACATTTTCACTTCTTGCAAGATAATAACGTCGCCTTCCAATTTTTTGTTATTAAAATTATATTCTCTCATTTTCCCATAAACTTTCTATAGACTTGTTCTTGCTTATTCTTTCCTTTTTATATATTAATAAACAAAAATTTAACAATCACAATGAAAAAGTAAACATTTATCAACCAAATTAAAGAATTAAATATATATATCTAATTATGATATTAAGTACTGAAACATAATTGATTAACTTAGAAATTAAGAAAGAAAAAAAATACCATGTAAAACTCTTAGTATTTAGTAGCAATAAGCGTTAAAGTCCGCCTTTACAATCCTAAAATGAAAAGCATATCAACCAATTAGACAGTTTTAAAATTTTAATTATGAAATGCATTAAGTACTGAAATATAATTAATTAACCTAGAATTTAAGTGAGGATTTAAAAAATAACAAGTAAAATTTTTAGTTGTAATAAGCATGAAAGTCCAACATTTGATTTTACTTCAAAATTGAAAGCTGAACTTATTAATAGACAATAGTTCATCTTTCACATTCACAAATTAATCCACAACATGTATATCATCTATTTAAGTAATCTTATAAGATGACTCTATGCATGATTTCTTTTTTCCTAACCTATGACAATTAGTAAGAAAATTAAACATTAATTATTATACTCATGTCATTATGGAAAACGTTTGTAGTACACATTAATAGTCCACCAATATTTCTATTTCATAATAACTATAATATTATTATTTGATAATTGGTTTAGTTTTTTTAACCTAACTAATAAATTTTAAAACCTCTTCAATTCTTTGTAATTCTTTTGAATGCTTATACGATCTTTAATCTTCCTACAACAACTATTTTTCCATATTTAAAAGCCAAAAGAGCTGTCATTTCATTTTATGTTTCATAAACAAAAATATTATTTTCTATACAAATATATTACAACTAGTTACTATTGAAAATGAATTAGAAATTCTTGAGACCTTTGTTTGGATACGTGATTTAACTTCATATATATAATAATACACATATTGCAACTAATAGTTAAAATATTTGATCATTTGAATCCAAATTATTATTAAAATTAATAGGAGTAAATGGACTCAATTAAAGTGGGAGTTGGTAAGAGTCATAAAAGAGGTTACTTCTAATTAAATCCAATTTTTCCATTTATGCCCCTATGAGGTTTTTATGTTTGCATATATGTTCATTTCCCTACACTTGGAGAAAAGTCATCAATTAACAATTGAAAAATATTGCCCTTCATCCACATTTTTATACGTACTAGGAAAAGACACGTGTGACGCACGTGGGAACACACTTTCATTGTCGATAAGAGTCATTAAAGAAATGAATTGAAAAGAGATTAATTTCTGTATATATTTCATGCTATATTACTGAAGACATTAAATTTCTATATATATCCTTTTTTCTTGATAAACGTTTTGCATATATAAACTCATTCAAAAGATTATAAATCCACAAAATAAACAAATCACATTCAAATAAGATTATTTTAGAAAAACATCTGTTCATTTCATTTACAAGTAAATATAAACCAAATAATTTTGACATTTCCTACTATCAGCCATAAAGAGAAGTAGTGAGCAATGTTAATGAATAATTTTTGTAAATATTTATTTATAGTAATCATAAGGAGAAGTAGACAGTAGTGAAGAACGTTAATGAAATAATTTTTGTAAAGATTTCTTTATAATATTTTTAAAAATTTACCTTCGAAGATTTGTATTTTCAAGTTACACAAAGCTATGCCTGATTTGCCCAATTTTATCTCCTTGTAAAAATACTCCTTCATTAATTGTAAGATCATCTCATAAAGTAATTATTATAGTTTCTAGCCTTTAACAAAAATGAAAAATAGTTACAATTAATAAAACTACATGTATTCAATCATAGAGAAATGCTCAGTTGCCCAACCATGTTTCCCCATTTGGTCTGCGATCACTAAAATCCGGTAGTGGGTTTTAGTGGTTTTTTTTTTTTTTTCATCACTAAAACCCACTACCGGGTTTTAGTGATCGCGGACCAAGTGGAGAAACATGGTTGGGCAGCTGAAAATTCCTCTTCAATCATATATCATTAAATTTTAATATAAACTAAGGCGTTGAAAAATATTGGTTGACTTTTTTTTATAAAGAAATATAAATACTCAGGAAGTATTCATAAGAACGATCTCTCTTCTATATCCGATAATGCTCGTATCATTTTTGTGAAAGGTAATTAATTGTTGAACCTTCTTCATTGCACCAACCTTGGTAGCACACGATTTAATTATTGACTTCATTATTTTAACTTGACATTTTAAAATAGTTAATCCTAATTAATGTCAAATAAAAGAAATTAATATCTGGTCCTCACACAAATTAAGTTTTGTATGGAATTTTTTTTTTAACTTTATTTACAATCAACTAAGACAAAAGAATTTTGGTATTTCAATCTTCTATAAGTTTAGTTTTTTGTGGAAAAATTATTTTCACTTCGTCTACATGCAAATAAAAACAATGAATTTTGGAATTTCAATCTTCTCGAATTAATATTTTCATGGAAAAAGTTTGTTCAATTCCTTTACAAGCAAATAAAAACCAAAGAATTCTGGAATTTCAATCTTCTTGGAAATTGAATCCTTATCTAGCACATACATAGTTTGACAATTTTGGCATCGTCATAATAATTGATTTTCCAAAAACTTCCTTACCAATATTCTCAATGTGAGTTACACCATCACGACCTACTATAACTTTTGGTAAAACGGCACGTGTTCAGTCCTACAGTTTTACAACTTCAAGTTTCTTAGTTAAAACGTTCTCTAGGTTTGTTTGAATGGGGTCATTTATGAATTTAAAATTCATCATATCAAATATATATATTACGATCGTCTGTGTAAACTTAATTAGTGATGTTCAGATTAATTCCTATCAACTCAGTTGGTATTATTTAAATTCATGCATCAAAAAACTCTTCAAATTAAGTTCCTTCGCCCCAAATCAGATCCTAATTAACCCAATATTATCGATTTTTGAATATCTGAGATTCAAATGAAGGTAAAATGCAATTTATATATCATGATTCTTCATTGTATCTTAACGGACAAGTAGTCAAATGTATTAATATAATTTCGCAAAATAATTATTTTATGTAATGTAAATTAATTACAATAGCTACTTTTTATTTGGCAGTTATCTTAACCATATCAATTTCTATAATCAATAAAATATAAACTGTTTCAAAAGTATTTATTAGAAAGGTAGGTTTCTCGCTAGACGGGTCGATCAAATCCATGTATAGCGTGAAAAGTACTATCTACAAGCAAATAAAACCAATAAATTTTGGAATTTTAATCTTCTCAAATTAAGATTTTGGTGGAAAAAATATGTTTACAAGCAAATAAAAACTAAAGAATTTTGGAATTTCAATCTTCTTGGAAATTGAATCCTTATCTAGCATATAACATACACGTAATTTGACAATTTTGACCTCATAATAATAATTTATTTTACAAAAACATCCTTACCAAATATCTCAAGTGTGTATAAAAGAAGGATGAAGTTGACAATACAGAATGTAAAACTTTGTCCTTGGTTCACACTTTATATTCACACTTTTATAATAGGTATATAGATTGGTTGATTAATGTATTTGGATGACAAACATGCTCAGCCAAAATGGTATTCCTATTGGCTGTTTTGGCATCATGCAACTAATTGTTCTTCCTCTGCTTCACATTTTTTGGTTTTGCAGTTATAACTGTAGATAGTGTCTGATTACGTTCATCATCTGCCATTAATTTTTGTTCAGATTAAGAAGCTTGATTTAGCAAGTAGAAGAGTGAGTACGTTAGCAGGTACAGGAAAGGCTGGGTTCAAGGATGGATCAGCCTTGACGGCTCAGGTAGAAAACCATCCTTTCAAGTTTCTCTCTTAGGGTGGTTCCATCTAGTTCCGTGACAATAAGTAGATAGAATGTGAATAAAAACTATTTACTTCATGATCATACTTAGCATGGACAATAACCAATAATAGTTATTTGCAGTGGTCGTTCACGTGATGGTAAGCAAAACCTTTTTCATGTGAATTTATTATGTAGAACAAAAGAGTGAAAAACTTTATCTAGGAGTCCTGTTATGATATTTTATTGAAGCTTAAAGTAGTAGAAAAGTTAGTGAAGAGCGGAATAGTAGAAAATATGATACCTCATTGTGCAAAATCGTGCTCGCGTGGAATTCGGCTTAAGGGTGTGTTAAAATTATGAACTTGAGCCTAACTCAACCCCGAAAGCTAGCTTAAGAGTCTGAGGGTGTGTTAAGATTATGGACTTGGGCCCAACTCAAACCCAAAAGCTTTGTCCAAGTTCATATATACAACTCCCAAGGACTTAATCTAGCCGATATGGCATAACTGACAGGATGAGGCAATGACATTATGCATGCTTCTATTGTTCAGATGGCATATAATAACAAATTACATCCACCTTAATGATCTATGTTTTCCCATTGCTTTTTTTGCAACAATTCCGAAGTACTAATATTAGTTCTTACTGAATTACAGCTTTCCGAGCCTTCAGGAATTGTCGAAGCCGGAAATGGTAGATTCTTTCATCATTCTTCAAACTTAATGTATTTACTGAACTGTTGATTAATATACCATCAAAAGCTTATGGATGAGCCATGTCTCATCTAAAACCATTTGTAGTTGTTTATATTCAACAGGGACAAACTTCAACAAACTTTTATGGAATTTAAATACTCTGAGTCAAATGTATGTAGTTTTTATTTTGGATCTGCTCTGAATTTGGAAGAATATCAAGATAACAAGCTCTCTGACAAGAATTATTTAAGAGCTCCAGTTTTTAATGTTAGAAAAAAAACCTGATATTATATATGAAATTGTTACACCCATTAAATAACTTCAGCGTGTATATTTGTTGTATGACAAACCCAAAAGCATCGAATCTTATGATCCCGTAACAGAGATGTTCTTTTTTACATTGCTGCCTTTACTCTCAGAAAAATATCCATTTGATGTTCTTTTTTACATTGCTGCCTTTACTCTCAGAAAAATGTCCATTTTACGCCTTTTCTTGCACCTTTTGGAAAAAAAGTGTAATCTAATCAGTTACTGGCATTGATCATGGGCATATTCAGGAAGATTATTCATAGCCGATACAAATAACAGCGTAATCAGATACGTGGACCTGAATGAAAAAGAACCGGTACTTCTTACTTTGGAGTTAAAAGGTGTCCAACCGCGGGCACCAAAATCAAAATCTTTGAGGCGTCTTAGAAGGAGATCTGAAGCGAACACAGAAACAGTCCCCATTGATGGCAGTTCAGCTACCGAGGGAAAACTATTTCTGAAGATAATGGTTCCAGAAGGGTATCATTTGTCAAAGGTTCGAACATGTGTTGGATTGCTAATTATGATTTTTCAGTATTGTATATTGTTTTGCTCATTACATGTTGATTCTTCTGCCCATGATGGCATGAAATTCAACATGCTTTCCATGGCGTCACAGATGGGAATTATTTTCTGCTAACATTGTGCACGCACATCTTATGATTCTCGTGGTTCCACATTTTGCCCTCGTGTTCATTAACTGCACAAACCTCGTTTAGGAAGCACAAAGTAAATTTACTGTGGAACCAGAACCGGAAAACGCAATCTCAGTTAACCCCTTGGATGGGAATATAAACAGGGAAGGATTTGCCATTGTAGAGTTCAAAAGATCTTCCCCTTTGCCTTCCAAAAGTAAAATTTACTGCAAGGTATGCTATACATATTTTCTTTTTGGCATTTTTTTATTGGCTTGCTCGATCGGATTATTTGTCTTGAAATCCTTCAACGTTTCTATAATTGCTATGAAAGTGAGTGAAGATACTCCAATTGAATTCAAGAAATATTTATCTAGACCTCTTGCTTGCTTGCAGGTATACTACTGCAAGGAAGATGAAGTCTGTTTGTACCAACCACTGATGTTTGAAGTATCTTTTCAAGAGGCTCTTCGAGATGCTACCTCGGCCGAGATAACACTACCATACCTTGTAAAGCCTAAATCACCTACATTTGATTTGCCCAGTCCGGTTCCTCGATGAATCTATAAATGTACATCTGTCTATATTTCATTCCAGCAACATATGTGATTCATTAATAAATGGCATATATCTCATTGTCCTTGTGCCCCATCATTCTCACCCTCTTCCAAATTCTTGCTGGATTTTGACCCTGCTTCAAATTCTTTATTTCCCTCCCAACTCCCAAATGTAGAGAGAATCTAAAATCTTTTTTTAAAATAAATCTCTCTCTCAATCCAACACAAAAAATTCCACTAAAATTTCTTCAAGGACACAAACAATTGTCGTGCAAAGAAATGACAAAACTCAAACCCATCGAACACATCGAGAATCCGATCAATTTATGGTAAATTTAGAGCAAATATCATTTTTTTTATTGCTTTCAAGCCCGTTTGGATTTTGTAGAGATTTTTTAAAATAAGTGCTTTTAAAAGCTACATTTTTTGGCTTTTAAAAAAGCTCTAATTTTGACTTTAAAAAGTGTTTATTTAAGCACTTTTTTGGTCAACCAAACACCTTGTTAACTGAAAAGCACTAAAAAAAGTGCTTTTTTGCCCTGACTTTTGAAACCAAATTGGGTTGTTTTCTATTGCACGTGTATTGCGTGTCTTTATTTACTAGTTTAAATAAATAAACTGGCTATTACCCGAGACAATTGTATAAATTAAATTGTTATATGTGAAATTTTAGATTTCAAATATAAAATTAATTCCAGATTTTTATTATTACTAGCGGACAATTATTGCATAATTTCTTGCTCTTAAGCGCACGATTGTCAAGTTTTAATAAAGGATGAATAAAGTATCGTTCCCATGAGGAGTATGCTTGAAAATTATATTAGCTCGTGTAATTAAAATAGGATAAATTTTATCTAGAGAATTAAATAAGAATTTGTTTTTGAACTTAAAGAAATATACCAGCAAAACTAGTAAACAATTCACACACTTGAGATAAATATCACTGAAAGAAAATATCTAGACGATTTGATTTCACTTAGTTTCGAAAACGACTACTTCTAATTAATTTATGCTCATGAATTCCTTTTATCTAATAACCAAGAACACTTAAGTATTTTTATTTCCCTCTTCCGAGCAAGAAATATAATGTATCAAATAAACTTTGATTTCAATATCCCTATTAAAAATCGAAGCTTAAAGATATGTGATAAACGATGTTCTTATACAAGCTCTGTTAAAGTTATACGTCTCCCGACCTATATAAACATTAACAATGTAATTTTTATTGGTCCTATTCAAAATCGTCTCTCCCGAGCATCGATTTCAAATAAATATGACAATTCAATTATTAATCAGGTAATTGAAAGACAATCAATTCTAGAAAACATAATTAAATTAAGGGAATTCAATCCAATAAATTAAAAGGTTGTAGAAGTCATCTCCAATAAGCTACATCATCTTTTAGACTTAAAAGTTTAGTTCATGATGCAATCTAAACAAACCCAAATCATGTTTTTCAAGCTAAACATCAATTCAGAATTTAAAAGCTTAATTAAAGAATAACAAATCCGAAATAGCACGTCTCTGTGTCCAGGTAATGCGTTCTTCGCCTTTGTTTCTTCTGTTCTTCAAAATTTTGCAGATTTTTCGAGCCCTTCAAGTCTCTCTCAATCTCTCACAATTTGTGTTGAGTTATCTCTCTGATGCGTGCAGCTGATCTCCTCCTCCTCTGTGATTTGCTGCTTGTATTGTGCTATATAGGGTAGAGTCCTTCTCGAATCCCGACGAACGAAGCCCATCAATCGAGTTTTTTATGTTTCGAAGACTCCCGTTTCTGTTTTCTACCCGCAGCAGCGCGACAGCTCTTCCATTTAGTGCAAAAACGTTTCTTTTTCGAACCTCAAGCACTGCTGCTCTTCTTCTCAAGCGCTGATGCTCTTCATGTTCATCAATGTAGCGTTGCTGCGCTTGTTCATAGCGCAGAGGCGCTGTGTTTCTCTTCTCCAGGGTGCAGGGGCGCTGCCGCTTCATTGTTTCACGCGCAGAAGTCTTCTAAAAATCATATTCAGAGTTCTAGCCGTTGGATCGAGCTGAAAGTTGGATAGAAGCTTCATAACATCTTATACTTTATTTTGAACGGTGCAGATCATAGTTGGATCTCTTTAAAGTTGGCATTAATTTCTGGACAATTGTTGCTTCGTGATTGCTTCTTTCGCCTCTTAACTTCCAATCCTTGCATATCACAAAACAACAAATAAATACGCATAAAATCGCTCGATACATCACAAAATCCAAGTCATATTATATGCAAATTAAGTGCATAAATTACACTTATCAAATTTCCTCAGTCTTAGACTTTTGTTCGTTCCGAACAAAACAATAATGAGTAATATAATCGGCCTCCGATTTTATATTCCACAATTCAATCCACATGTCGGCTAATATTCTCAAGAGTTCTTGTGTATGTGTGATTTGTAAATATCATCTACCCACCTAACTTTCGATAAAATCATGTAACCCGTAAGCTTCATAGATTCATTAACTCCGCCCCCAAGTTTCAAAATACTATAAACCAAGTTCAACCTTTAGTCACACAGATCAAAAGAACTTTTTCGGTTAATTTGTAGGCTCAAGCATATTAAGCAGGAGATAAATATCCAGATATATATCAATGGTAATCAAAGACTCAGGATTCAAGAAAAGGAATCAGATATTTTCAATTTGGGCAGTATTGAGTAGCTAAAAATATTACTTGCATTGCATTACCAGATGTTTATCTTGGCTTCCTTCTACTCCATACATTCTCCATATTTTTGCCTTGTATTTGGACTAGAATTTCAATTCATTTTTTTTTTCAAGGCCCCCTTAACCTTACTTTCTTCGTCATTACACTTTTTTTCTTTGAACTATGAACTTTTTAGCTTTTCATTTTTGGTTTTGGAATTTTCATATCAAGGCTAACAAATGAATAGTGACTAAAAAGGTCAAATTGATTCAAAAATGTCTAAATCACTTCTGTGTTCATAAAAATCTCCCTCAGTTTCAAGCAAAAATCTTAAGAGTTAAGAATCAAATCCTCTAATCGACATCACAAATCCACATAATTGTTCTCTAATTATTACAATTATCGAAAATCTTGGCATTCGTGCATATGTGTGAGAACTCAAGATTAAATACATCTAACAGTGACTTTTTAGCACAAAAAAATTATTTTCATCATAGGCCAACACATTTACATATCATGCCTTCAACTCAAATTAACTCATAAAAATTTTCAAATTTTCACACCAATCCACCCAAACTTAATATATACAATGTCCTCAATGTACAATAGTAAATAAAAACAAGGACATGTACCTTGGGCACCGAGCGTCAGTACTCGACATCATCTTGATCATCCATTGCTTCTTCATGGGTGGCGCTGAAACTTGCACTTTTCACCTACACAAATCAAAATTATTATTGATGTCTAATCTCTTAAAAAAATAATATAATGAAAGAAAGACAACTAAAATAAAATAAATAAATAAAAATAAAGCAAATAAACAAAAAGAGCTTGGGTTGCCTCCTAATAAGTGCTTAGTTTATAGTCCATAGCCGGACTATAAGCCAATTCTAGCCTGTTGCCACTTTTTTGGAGGTTTTGCCCTTCTCTTTTACCCTCAAAACATACTCAATAATCTTTTGAACTTAGATTTCTTCTTCTTCTTCTTTTTCTTCTTCTTCTTCTTCTTCTTCTTCTTCTTCTTTAGCACTGGCGGCTCATTATCCCTTGGCAAAGTTACTTTACTCTCAACTTTGAGACATCTTTCCATCCTTTTTGCTTGCTTGATCATAAACAATTTCTCCTTGGAAGAATTTCTAGCCTCCTTGAACACAGTAAACGTCACTTTCTCACCTTCAACACCCATCGACAACTTTCCTTTTTTGACATCGATCTTGGCTTCAGCAGTAGCCAAGAACGGTCTCCTCAATTTCAATGACATATTTTTATCCTTCTCCATATCTAGCACCACAAAATCTGCAGGAAAAATAAATTTGTAAATTTTTACCAGAACGTTCTCGATAATTCCACGCAGATATGTGAGCGATCTATTGGCTAACTGCAATGCGATTGTCATAGGCTTCACCTCGCCTAGTCCTAAACTTTTGAAAACAGACAAAAGAATTAAATTAATGTTAGCTCCTAAATCACAAAGTGCTTTATTAAAATTAGAAGAAACAATAGTGTAAGAAATAGTAAAACTCCCTGGATATTTTAATTTCTTTGGCAGCTTCTTTTGAAGGATATCACTACATTCCTCAATCAGGTTCACTGTCTCAAATTCTTCCACCTTCCGTTTCCTAGACATCACCTCCTTCAAAAATTTACCATAATTAGGCATTTGCAATAAAGTATCGGCGAATGGAATATTGATGTGAAGTTTCTTGAAGATCTCAAGAAATTTGACAAACTGTTCATCCAACGCTTTCTTCTTAAATCTCTGAGGATAAGGAAGCTTCGGCTTAAAAATAGGTTTCTGTTTAGATTCATCCTTCGACTGCATGAGGTTACTCTCACCAACTTCAGCTTCTTCAACTTTCTTCTCCTTCTCGACTTCAGATTTAATTTTACTGACTCCAACTTCTTTTCCACTCCTCAACTCTGTGGCTTTGCAGTTTCTATTGGATTCACCTCAGTATTACTCAGGAACTTACCTCTGTTTTGATCTTTCAGTGCATTCGCCAGCTGCCCAATTTGTGTCTCCAAAGATTTCATTGAAGCACCCATATTAACCATATGCGTCTCCAGGCTATCTAGACGAGATTCCGTCTTTGCCATTCTTTTGCCAGATTCCGCAACAAAAATACTAACCACGTCCTCCAAATATGTCCTGACCTCTCTTCTCCCTTATTTGTATTAAATCCTAGAGAAGGATTCAATACATTCTTGTTATTTTCATAAGAAAAATTTTTATGGTTACGCAAATCAGGATGATAAAAATTGGGAAAAGGGTTACCTCGATATCCTCCATAGCCTCTAATGTTAATGTATTGGGCCTCTTCAGGGGTGTGTGGCTCTGCAATAGTTACAGACTTACCTTCAGAATTTCTAGTGCTCATAGCCGCTATCTGTGCTATAGCGACCCAACCCGGATCCACTACCTAATCAGAGTTAAGAGCATAATTAAGCATGCATTAAAATAAATCGCTGCGGAAGACTTAAATAAAAGCAGACCAACAGAATACAATCGGTTAAACAAATTCGATTATACAACCCAATCGAATTAATGAGCCTAAAGGGCAAAACCTGCAGCTAATCCTGCTGTCTTCACTGGTCACTGGCTACTCCAAGCTCCTGGTGCTCAATCCTGCACCTACACCTGCCCCGTCGAATGGGGTGTCCAGATACACAGAAAAGACTGGACGTGAGCTCTAAGCTCAATACTAAAGCAATGATATATAAAATATATGCAACACATAAGTGTATTTAAAACGAGAGTAAAACAGTACTCAGAGGCGCCATGAATATACAGGGCAATATCGGGTAGCAAGTCCGTGGTGCCGCTCCTATATTCACCTATCAACTATAGCGTCTACTCCACCGTCGTGGTTTCTCCTAGTGATAGCAAAACCAGGGGCTGAGTGTCCCCAAACACGAATCCGCAGGAAGTAACGCCTCACTGACAGAAAGTGTCAATGACTCACATCATACCAGATGCAGTCAACCGTAAAAACATGCATGTACTAAAGCCGTAAAACATGGTAAAACAAGTAGCAAATACTCATGCAACACATACAATATATATCATGCTGGCTATCTCAGTCAATACTTACGTACCTTACTACAGGCAGTCCTAGCAGTCCCACTCTAGGTTCCCAACCTATCATCAACTCTACAATGCAAATATTCATGCATCATTAATTAAGCTCTAAAGGCCTTAACTAAGCTATTGAATACTCCTAAATATTTTAAGGAGACCATAGCTATACCTGCGTCCATCGTCAGCCCTCTGATGGAGACTATCCTGCAACTAGGGGCGCACCCCTGCTGCAGCTCCACAGCCTCGAGCACGGCTCCACTACGCGAGCACTGCTCCGCTACTATGTCAGACACTGTCTGATTATACTAGAATATTTTCCCTACTCCAACTCTAAAATAAGAGTACCCAAAGCCCTAAAATAGAGCCACGTGGGAGAAGGAGAGGAAGTTGGTGCGAGTCTCAAATGAGCTCCTTGACTCTCTATATATAAGCGAGGGTTCGGGTTGTCCGTTCATGCCTTCGGAGCGTCCGAACTGCTTAGGGCCGTCCGATCGTCTCATCGGATCGTTCGATCTCTGCCACATGTCAATCCAATCGCATGCAACCATGCACCTGTCCCGAACACTGTTCGGATGGTCCGAACTGCCTCTTTGGATCATCCGAAGTCACCCCTATGACGTCACCGATGACATAATACTTCAAGACAGCTGGCTGGGCTACTCTTCGGATCGTCCGAACGATCTTCGGATCGTCCGAAGCCTTCAGAGCCTCCGAAGCCTGGCTCCGTCCATGTTCGGATCCTCCGAACTCAGGTTCGGAGCGTCCAAACCCTTCGAACCTTACCCACCATTTCCGAGTGTCCTGAATCCATTTCTTGACTCCATTAATCCATTTGGAATTTCCTTAATCATATTTTACTTAATCTAAACATGATTACACAATTAATTACGCATTAATCGTTAATTTTGGATACGGGTCACTAAATGTGCATTCAATGCCGAGACTTGAGCAGATAAAGAAGTGAGAGGATCCACAACATAAACTTCGGCTGATTACTTGATGCCATCTCGTTCAGTCAGCCACTAAAAGCTGGTGATAGTAATTTGTTCTAGTATCTCATACGCCTGAGTAGGATCTTTTGAAAATATTGTACCACCAGCTGTTCCACAGATCTTTGTAGTCGCATTCAGTCCATTATAAAAAAAAATTCAATTTGCTCCCAATCAGAAATGTTGTGGTTTGGGCACCATCTCAACAAGTCCTTGTAATGCTCCCATGCCTCGTATAATTGCTCAGCATAATGCTGCCTGAATGTGCTAATTTCTATCTTCAATTGAGTGGACTTGTCAGGAGGAAAATATTTGGCAAGAAACTTCATTGCCATATCCTCCCAAGTAGTAATACTCTCAAGTGGTAGTGATTGAAGCCAACATCGTGTCTGATCCCTGAGAGAAAACGGAAACAAATGAAGTTTAATAATATCATCAGAAACACCATTAATTTTTACCATGTCTGTGATCTACAGGAATGTCCTCAGATGCAGATGAGGATCAGCAGTGGAACTTCCACTAAATTGGTTTTGCTGAACCATATTGATCAGTGCAGGCTTCAACTCGAAATTGTTGGCATTGATGGTTCCACGAGCTATGCCAGAATAGTGAGCCGGGACTACGGGCCTGAAGTGGTCTCTAATTGGCACCAAGGG
Source organism: Henckelia pumila (assembly GCF_033568475.1). Classification (NCBI taxonomy): domain Eukaryota; kingdom Viridiplantae; phylum Streptophyta; class Magnoliopsida; order Lamiales; family Gesneriaceae; genus Henckelia; species Henckelia pumila. Next base: position 70,532,319 of record NC_133123.1, on the reverse strand, counting down.
AGGTGAATTGTTTTCAGCCATCTCTTTCAACTCTTCTCTTCTTGCTTTACGTAAAGCTCTAGTAGTTCTTTCGATCTCAAGATCAAAAAGTAAAGAATCAACACTTTGATATCTTTGCATACACTACAAACCAAAGAAACCAAAACGAATCAGTAACTAACAAAAAGTAAAGAGAAAACTCTAAATTAAAATATAGACTAATTGGTAACAAGACAAATATAACTTCAATAAAAATATTTCCCGGCAACAGTTCCAAAAACTTGTTGCATAATTTCTTGCTCGCAAGCGCACGATTGTCAAGGTTTAATAAAGGATGAACAAAGTATCGTTCCCACGAGGAGTATGCTTGAAAATTATATTAGCACTTTTAATTAAAATAGGCTAAATTTTATCTAGAAAATTAAATAAGAATTTCCTTTTGAACTTAAAGAAATATACCAGCAAAACTAGTAAACAACTCACACACTTGAGATAAATAACACTGAGCGAAAATATCTAGAGGATTTGATTTCACTTAGTTTCGACAACGAATACTTCTAATTAATATATGCTCATGAATTTTTTTCATCTAATAACTAAGAACACTTAAGTATTTCTACTTCCTTCTCCCGAGCAACAAATATAATGTATCAAATAAACTTTGATTCCAATATCCCTACTAAAAAATTAAGATTAATGTATGTGATAAAATATGTTCTTACACAAGCTCTGTTAAAGTTATATGTCTCCCGACCTATATAAACATTAACAGTGTATTTTCTATTGGTCCTATTCAAAATTCCCTCTCCCGACCATCGATTTCAAATAAATATGAAAATTCAATTATTGATCATGTAATTGAAAGACAATAAATTCTAGAAAACACAATTAAATTAAGGAAATTCAATCCAATAAATTAAATAATTGCGGAAGTCGTCTCCACTAAGCTACATCATCCTTTGGAGTTAAAAGTTTAGTTCATGATGCAATCTAAACAAACACAAATCATGTTTTTCAAACTAAACATCAATTCAAAATTTAAAAGCTTAAGTAAAGAATAACAAATACGAAATATCGCATTTTTGTGTCCAGATAACGCGTTCGTCTTTGTTCCTTCTGTTCTTCAGAATTCTACAGATTTTTCGAGCCCTTCAAGTCTCTCTCAATCTCTCACAATTTGTGTTGTGTTATCTCTATGATGTGTGCGGCTGATCTCTTCCTCCTCTGTGATTTACTGCGTGTATTGTGCTATATAAGGTAGAGTCCTTCTCGAAGTCTGATGAACGGAGCCCATCAATCGAGTATTTTAGTTTTGAAGACTCCCGTTTCTGTTTTCTACCCGCAGCAGCGCGACAACTCTTCCATTTAGCGCAGAAGCGCTTCTTTTTCAAACCTCAAGCGCTGCTGCTCTTCTTCTCAAGCGCTACTTCTCTTCATGTTCCTCAATGTAGAGTTGTTGAGCTTGTTCATAAAACAGAGGCGCTATGTTTCTCTTCTCCAGGGCATAGCTACGCTGCACAACGGCGCAAGGGCGCTGCCGCTTCATCGTTTCCTGTGCAGAATTCTTCCAAAAATCATATCCGGTGTTCTAGCATTTGGATCGAGCTAAAATTTGGACAGCAGCTTCATAACATCTTATACTTCATTTTTAATGGTGAAGATCAGATTTGGACCTATCTAAATTTGGCAATAATTTCTGGACAATTGCTGCTTTGTGATTGCTTCTTTCGCCTCTTCTCGGTACTTAACTTCCAATTCTTGTATATCGACCAAAGATTTTGGTTGGAAAATTCTAGCAAGTGCAAATTTTAATTAAATTAAAAAGCATCGTAAATAAAAGAAGAATTCAAATTTTAGAAAAATGACCAGGAACACACAACGGTACCAGACATCAATTATTGCTACGTATTGGATTTAATTAAGCAAGAATTACCTATGTTCAAGATGAAATTCCCTATCATGATTATTAATCTATTTCTAGAATTAAAAATCCTATTTTTATTTAACAGTCCAATTATTTCAAATTGAATTTAATTAAACAAAAACGCATTCCCAACTATGGAATTTTAGCTTTCGCCTAAAATCGCACACTGAAACCGAATACTATTTCTAGTCAGTTTAACCATGTGTTGATTGATATTTTTGAAGTTAATTTCAATCTATTTTTTCCAAGTCAAGATCGAACAACAAACATGAGATTAATTGGCCAGATTAAAAGCAATAAATATGCATAAATATTAATCAATAAACATAAAATTAATCAAAACATCAATTAATCCAACCCATGAACAAAAATCATTAGTCTGTCCCTATCGTGGTCCCGGTCAAAAGACGACTACTCTATAATATCAAAATTAGACAGAATTCTAATGTTTGAATTCATCTCAAATAAAATATAAGAATAAGAATAATAAAATTCTCAGGGATGGTGCGCGGGTCTTGCTTGTGTTCTTTAATTCTTCTCCTCTTCAAGCCCTAGCCGTCATTTCGAAATTTGGTAAAATGCCCTCTTCAAGTTGGCCGGTGTTTTATTTTATATTCCTTCTTTAAAAAGCCCTATTTTTGTCCTAAATCAATAATCAATATTTTCCCAAAATAAAAGAGTCCCGAAATTTCCAAATTCTGCGACATATAATTTTTTTCAAATCCGCGACATGCACAAACCCTGTGCTACCTCCGTACATACCTCTGTGAATTTTACAATTTCTGAAAATAAGAGTGCACGGACCCTGGAAAAAGGTCCGGGTCCACCTCAGGGTGCTCTCTGCCTCAAATTTTTTGACGAAACATATGCACGGACCTTCCTCTAAAATATTCACGGGGTCCTTGCATTAAACTGGAGTGAATATTTCTATTGGTCGAAATGCACGGACCTTCATCAATAAAATGCATAGGGTCTGTGCATTAAATTTCAAAATTTCCTTCTTTGCTTCTTATGATTTTCCTCGACTTTCAATCAAGCTCCAACGTGGCATAGCAATGTTTGACTTTTTATTCAATATTCATGTCTTCTCAAATCTCAATCAAATCTACAAACACAGAAAGTATGATGATTTATGCTCAAAACTAGGAACAAAAATGTCAGATAAGCACGAATACGACAAAATAGAGTGCCTAAAAGACTATAGGATTCGTACTTATCAAACCCTCCACACTTAGCTTTTGTTCATCCTCGAACAAATAAAAAAAATTATAGATGAAAAATATCAATGATTTAAAACACAAAGTAGCACAATCAACACCTTTCAATCTATCAAATCTCTTCACACACAGTCAAAAGCTCATACTTCAAAAATCACAAGCCTCGCTTTCGTTGAAATTCAAAACTCGAACACTACCCAGAAAAGATCAACAAAATGAGACGTGTGTAGTGTATGTGTCAGAACTTATACTCCTCAAAACTTATTTGGTTCAAGGATTTCTCATGTTTATTCATAAATTTTTTTTCAAATCCTCATATACTTGTCTTTCATATCCCTCTCTACTAAATTTTGAATGATTATGATTCGGTTAATAGGTCTTTTAAGCTTATAACGTTAGGCCACGACTCACGACTACAATAAATTATAGGAAATCAAAAGTGAGGGAAATCAAACAAGTTCTTCATTTAGCACAATTACATAGCTCTAATTTCCATCAATTATTGAATTTCATCACAATCTTTTCATTCATCAATGTCAACCCCCTTTTCTCCTTTCCCTTATATATTGTTTTTCTTTTTCAGTACCCTTTGAACTGTTTTAGGTTTTTTCCACGCCATACACAATTTTTTTCCATTCAATCCCTTCTATCATTCAAGAATAATTCACCAACTCCTTCAAATATATTTATGTGAATCAATTATGAGTTTTTGTAAATTTAAAAGCGCTAAAGGCTTTGTTTCTCTCAGAATTCTGGTAGGAAAAGTAGTGTATAGGCTACAAAATCAGGTAGTCAATGTAAAATAGAAGAAATGATAAATGGGGTCTAATTGTGCGCCATTGGCACACACCATTCAATTTTATAAAGCTCAATGGGGTTACTATGGACAATAGTGATGCATCAGATAGGCTCGAAAGGCTCAAATGGTCCAAAGATCGCCTAAATCATCCCTAAGTCACAATCGTTCGAATTTTCGCTTCGAGGACTAATCAGACAAGTTCTAGGGATAAAAACTTCAATTTTTCTCTTTTTTTTTCATGAGTCCACCTATTACCATTCACAATTAATTTGCACAAGTATGACAAAAGTGCATGAATGATGTCTCATAAAGTCAATGCAGAACTAGTTCATATAAAAGTCTCTACCTTGCAACTACGACTCATCTCATTCGATTCTAGTCATGAAACAGTTTCTAAGGCGATCAAAAATCTAGCAAACTAATTGGTATGTCATATAAAACACAAGTGCAGTGCCTCAAAAGATACTCATCTCCATTTTTTAAAAGTGTTGCTAAGTGATTTGAAACATAGGGTAATGAATGACTCACCGCCCACACTTTTAAAATCGACACTGTCCTCAGTGTTAAAACTCAAAAAATAAGGAAGAAAATGAGCACGAGCAAAAACACTTCCCTGAAAAATGTCGACGACAATAAAATACAAGGAGCGGGTGATAGCCTGAACATAAATAACAACAAAACCAACCAAAACGCGTAAAGTAGAAAAAATGAGCACACAAGCACACACATAAGCTGCAAAATAAATTCAACAGAGAATAAGAAAAACTGAAAGCATAACCATAATATCCATTAAACAAATCCAGCGAATAAAGGTGATAGAGTTCAACAACAGTTATAACGCAAGACATAACTAGAACATGCAAGACTAGCCGCAAAATATGCCAAAAGATGCAAACACAACAAATAAATCCCAAAACAAATATAGTTCAAAATCACCAACAAAAACGCCTAAAATATCCAAAACAACACTATCATAGACAACTCCAAACTACGCCTCATCTGAAGTAGAGGCCGACTCGTCAAGCTCATCCAAGGCATAATGATCAAAAGGCAGAGTGTAAACGTCAGCTGAATAGGACTGTGTCCTAGCATGATGCTCCAGGCGAGCTGATAACTGTGTTTCATATGCATATTTTTGTTATTGTTTTTCATGCATTCATATGTTGTTGTTGTTGTTTTATTTAGTTTTAGCATGTTTAATGCATTTGTCTGCATAATACTCTTCCTGGTTCATTTTGTAGGAAAATTCAGAAAAACCAAGATTTTTGGACAGCTTTATACTCGCTCGAGCAGATGGTTATGCTCGCTCAAGCGAGTACGAGATATGAGGAAAATTTCCAGAAGTCCACTCACTCGAGCGCATTTGGTGCTCTCTCGAGCGAGCGAAGAGAGATCACCGAAACAGAGATGTTCTCGCTCGAGCGCACTTTGTGCTTGCTCAAGCGAGAAAGACGAGCCAAGAATTCTACGGAACAGAGAGTTGCTCGCTCGAGCGCACCTTGTGCTCGCTCGAGCGAGCCGAGCATACAAACTTTTTAAAATTGGAAACTCTTGCTCGGGAAGGATACTATCTTTTGAGGATCTTTGGGCATTTAAATACCGACTCATCCATCAGAATAAGTGTTACACAACACCTTTGAAGGCAAGATGCGGCTGATCATCATCTTCCATTCTACCTTTCTTCTTTTCTGTTATTTTTGATTTTCAGTTGATGTTTTGGATTAAAAACTCTTGTTTATGAATCATGTTAAACTTTGAGTAGTTTTTCTCTTTCGATCAAGGCCATGTGATTGGGCCAGAAAAATTTATGTAGAAAACTTGAATGTTTATTTGGGATTTTCAGACTTGATTTTATTTTATTGATTGTAGAATTTATATTTGTCTTGTGAATGATCTGGCCAATTATTTGCTTGCATATTAATTGATTCCAAGTCGACGGAGTAGGTATCGATTTCGATCACTTCGATAATAAACATATTGTAAAACCGAATAGAAATAGAATTCGATTTCAATGTGCGATTTGGGTGTAAACTGAATTTTTACCGTTCGTCATGCATTCAAATTTGATTAGAATTACGAAAGATTAATCCGTCAATATTTGAATATGTTTGATTGTTCTAGAAATAGACCTTGGAAAAAGTTAGGAGAATTCCCGTAATATAAGATTAAATCTGAGCATTGAATCGACTACTTGTTATATAATTTGTCTGGTACCTACATGTGTCCTTGATCAAGTTTTTCCCATATTAAATTTAATCCAAAATCTCTGCTGCATTTTTATTGAGTTTTTTAGTTTAAAATCTGAATTTTCATCACTCTTATTGATTAGTCTAGATTATGTAGAAATAATTATATTCTGATAGTCATATTTATATAGTTCATGTGGGTTCGACATCTGATTTTATTCAATATCTATAACTTGACCTGGTATGCTTGCCAGTTGATTTTAATCACACCGATTTTAGCGGTCACGAGCCAATTGACTACTCAAAGCATCCATACAATCAAAAATAGCAGAAAATATCGGACGTGTGCCCCTAGGTGCTCGGGTTGGCATATGGGTCTCATCTGGAATAACATCATGCTGATCAAGACTAGCCTCTTTGTGGGGACCTCGGGTTGCTAATCTCATCTTAGGGCAATTAACGATTAATAAACAATAAATCAAATAGTTAAAATAATACTAAAACCAAATTTTTTTTTAAATGCTGCACCTCGCTCGATCGGTAAAATCCTACCGATCGAGCGGGTAAGGGATCTCATCACTCGAGTCTGAGCATATCTTGGCCTCGCTCAATCGGTCAAATCTTACCAATCGAGCGAGCAAGAAAAATAAAGTTTTTGTTCAAGAAAAACAGGCCTCGCTCGATCGGTTAAATCCTACCGATCGAGCGGCCTCTCTGCCCAGAAAAACAGCAGAATTTTGTTTTGCTGTCAAAGCATGAATACTCAATCCCAATCGCCTCCAATCAATACAAAACATGATTGAATATATTAAGGAACATGCATATAATGGTAGTACCAAACATCAAGCATAAATCCATGTCTTTATTACATCAAACTAATAGTATCAAAGGCATTAAAACCATACACTACATAAAGTGTACTTCAAGTTATCAATCCTTTACAAGTTTGACGCTTGTTCAACTATCATACATGACCTAAGACCCGATTCCTCACTTGCTAATTCTCGTTCCCAAGCTATCAATGTCGTCGTTGACTAGCTTCTACCCCCTCTGTTGCCATGCATACATACAAAACAAAGCAACAACCGGATAAACTCCGGTGAGAAATCATTCCCAGTATAACCGACATATATAAAGCTTTAAATAAATCATATCGAATCTATTCATAATCGACTCAACAATAGAGTAAATAACGCATATATCGATTAAGAATTGATTCATATTACATCATTGCCATCAAGATTCGTAAACGATCTTGACATGGATATCCATCTATCGAAATTATTCCGGATACGAAAATAAGGTCAACCTCCGACCTCGGCATAGAACCAATTCAATAACATCTCGTATCATAATCATATCGACTCAAATTAAAGATCCACTACCTGGGATGGAACGACAACATCAAAATCAAATCAAAATATAAACAAGTATGTGGTTTTGGCGGGACAACTCAAGAATAATCGATCTTGAGTTTCAAACTCTCTAACTCGTGATGTCGTCATTATAACTTCATATATCTTGGTTCTGAACACTTCCAATCTAAAATATAACAATCAGAACAATCATATCTGTTGGAGTGCGCGGCGTTCAGATCAAACAAGATTGATACCCGGTGCAGCGGAAGTTTAAAATTTTTATTATATGGAACGATTCCATATTGGGTATCACATCTTTACGATTAAATTACGTGTGTGTAAAAATTCAAATAACGATTATATAATTTTTACCTTTAATCTCGAATCGAGATTCTGGACACCAACAGATTTCTCTGCTCTTGTTGTATCTCCCTGGAACCGATGGACGAACAGTTCTTCTATCAGGTCCACGAATAGAGATTTAATCCCTCTGATAGATTGCACTAGAAAATCTATCAGAAGTTTTCTACGAAGAGATTAACGAATTTGATCCGTTAAACTAGACTGTAATTCAAAATCACAGGCTGGAATTTCTCGAGCAGAGGGGAGAGGGGTCGTCCACTTTAAGAAAAATAGCTTAGGGTTTTCGAAAATTTTGTGCCTTGTTATATGTAATTTCTGTACTGCAATAACTTATTTATAATGTAGGCCACTAACAGCTTAGGGCCCATTAGTCATAAGTTCAGGCCCGACAAGCAAAGCCCGCATGTTCAGAAATTAATATAAAATTCATCGTGACTCCGATTGATAAACCGATTTTACCAATGTGCACAGAAACCATTTCTGCACCTTTTAAAGTCAAGATAAATTTTTCTGAATCCGAATTCAGTGATTTCCAAAAATGCCCATCACTATGTCATTTTAGGAAATCTCACTCCTCTACTCTTAAATAAGAAGTCCAACTTCTTCGTTCATTAAATTTAACTCTTTAAATTTAACTATCTCAACGGGGATTAAAAATCCATTACACTGTGTGACCCTCAATGGTTCAGGGATACAGCTAGCCGTGGGCTCACAACTCCTTGTGACTCGGAACAACAATTTCCGACTTGCCCATCGAATCATGGTATGAGCGCCTAGCAACATCGCCCCATGATTCCCTAGGTATCACTGATAGTGCCTACAAGAACCAGTAGATTTTGGTTAGCGTACAGTACGGTCCCTTCATCCATATATCCCGATCGAATCAACAACCATTGGTATATCGAGAGTCGCTCGAGATTCGATAACTAGGCAATGCATCTTGAAGATCAAATAGTGACATCTCATGTGCTACTAAGAAACCATTTCTTAAATCACATCATGTACTCTGGCCAGAGATTCGTCACACTAATATCTCCTCAGATCGCATAGGATATCCACACTCGCAAGTATGTGGTGAATCCTTGACAACAAAGCATCGACTCCTACATGTGTTGTAACTGTACCCAATCCCGACACCTGATGACCCCAATAGAGTCGGTAAACGAGTCAAAGCACAGTACTAGCATATAGAGTCTCAATGATGTCTCAAGTAGTAAGGACTAATGGTGTACAACCAAAACCGCGGACTATATCCACTCGATAAGTGATAACCACTTGGAAAGTCCGGATAGGGTAGTTCGATCATTCATCATATGAATATCCATTTGCATGCTTCGAACATCTCTATGTTCCCTACCAATGAAACGTGGTACTCTGCATCGCAAATGCTAGTCTCACACTCGAGCGATCCTTATCCTTATTATCGGACGGCTCAATCGACTAGGAACAGTTTAGAATATACAGTGACTATAAGATGTGTTTCATGATAGACATCCCCATGTTCTACCACATCTTACATACACTATAGTATATTCAAGGTCTTTATCAAAACAACAATAGTATATCACAATATAACAATATGAAGAAAGATAAAGTCATTGCCATTAATAAAAGTGTAAATTATATTAAACAAAAGATTGTTTATACAAAGAGTCATCAAAGCCCTTAGCCACAAGTTGGCTCACTGGGCACCCACTCTTTCAATCTCCCACTTGCCCTATAGCCAACTAGTCATACTACGTAGACCCATTGCTTCGCGATGTTTGTCAAATAATGGTCCTGGCAAGGGCTTAGTAAGTGGATCAGCGATATTGTCTGCAGAGGCCACTCTTTCGACAGTGATGTCTCCTCTTTCCACAATCTCCCGGATGATGTGGTATTTCCTCAGTACGTGTTTGGATCTTTGATGAGACCTTGGTTCCTTTGCCTGAGCAACGGCACCCGTGTTGTCACAGTACACCGGAACTGGACCAACAACTTCAGGAATGACGCCCAACTCTTGGACGAAATTCCTCATCCAAACGGCCTCTTTAGCAGCAGCTGATGCTGCAATGTATTCTGCCTCAGTGGTGGAATCCGCTGTGGTGTCCTGCTTGGAACTCTTCCAAGAGACAGCACCGCCATTGAGCATGAACACAAATTCAGAGGTTGACTTCGAGTCATCCACGTCACTTTGGAAGCTAGAGTCGGTATAGCCTTCCAATTTTAGTTCTCTTCCTCCATATACCATGAAAATATTCTTAGTCCTTCGTAAGTACTTAAGAATGTCCTTCACGGCTTTCCAATGCATTTGACCGGGATTAGCTTGATATCTGCTCGTGACACTCAGAGCAAATGCTACATCCGGTCTGGTAGATATCATCCCATACATGATACTACCTATGGCTGACGCATATGGTACATGTGTCATTTTCTCTATCTCTTCATCTGTCTTGGGACACATAGACTTGGATAGAGAAACTCCATGACACATGGGTAGATGTCCTCTCTTGGACCCATCCATTGAAAACCGTTTCAATATCGTGTCGATGTAGGTTGATTGAGTGAGTCCTATCATTCTCTTAGATCTATCTTTATAGATCTGTATCCCAAGAATATAGGATGCCTCACCCAAATCCTTCATCCAAAATCTACCTGATAACCATATCTTTGTTGACTGCAACATCCCTACATCATTCCCAATGAGTAGGATGTCATCAACATAAAGTACTAAGAATGTCACAGCATCCTTAACTACTTTCTTGTACACGCATGGTTCCTCCGGATTCTTGATGAAACCAAAATCTTTTATTGTTTCATCAAATTTTTGGTTCCAACTTCTTGATGCTTGTTTTAGACCATAAATTGATCTCTGAAGCTTGCATACCTTATGCTCGCTTCCCATGGATGTGAACCCCTCAGGCTGCTTCATATAGATTTCTTCCTTAATGTCTCCATTAAGAAAAGCAGTCTTCACATCCATTTGCCATATCTCATAGTCATACCATGCAGCTATGGCAATAAGGATTCTTATGGACTTGAACATTGCAACTGGTGAAAAGGTTTCATCATAGTCAACTCCTTGTCTTTGAGTATAACCTTTTGCCACCAATCGCGCCTTGTAGGTCAATACCTTACCATCAGGCCCAAGCTTTCTCTTGTAGATCCATTTACACCCTATTGGAACAATTCCATCGGGAGGATCTACTAAAGACCAAACTTGGTTTGTATGCATCGAATCTATTTCCGACTGCATAGCTTCAAGCCATAAATTTGAATCCGCATCAGAAATTGCTTCCTTGAAGTTTCTTGGATCACATCCAACATCGGGTTCACCTTGATCCCCTTCAAGAAGAAGACCATATCGAATAGGAGGTCTAGAAGTCCTTTCGGATCTTCTAGGTATAGGCGTGTCCAGCAATGGTTCCTGAGGTGTAGGATCGTTATTTTGTATTTCGGGTTCTTCTCGAATTTCTTCGAGTTCCATCATCTCGCCTTTCTTATCCAATAAGAACTCCTTCTCCAAGAAGGTGGCATTCCTTGAAACAAACACCTTTGTTTCATCAGGATAATAGAAATAATATCCGATTGAATTCTTCGGATACCCTACAAAATAACATAAGCTGGATCGACTATCCAACTTATCTCCCACTGTCCGCTTCACGTAAGCAGGACATCCCCAAATCCTCAAGTACGAATACTTAGGAGCTTTGCCATTCCATAACTCGTATGGTGTTTTGTCCACTGCTTTAGTGTGGACGTTGTTCAACAACAATACCGCCGTTTCAAGTGCATAGCCCCAAAATGAAGGTGGAAGCTCAGTGAAGCTCATCATGGATCGAACCATGTCCAACAAAGTTCGATTACGACGCTCCGATACACCATTCAGCTGTGGTGTCATATGAGGAGTCCACTGAGAGAGAATCACATTCTCTTTCAGATAGTCCAAAAACTCGGTACTCAAGTATTCTCCACCTCGATCCGATCGAAGTGCTTTAATACTTTTACCTAGCTTGTTTTCTACTTCAGCCTTGAATTCTTTGAACTTTTCAAATGCTTCAGACTTATATTTCATTAAATATAAATACCCATACCTTGAATAATCATCAGTAAAGGTAATGAAGTAGGTGTGGCCATATTGAGTCCCAACTCTAAATGGACCACAAACATCTGTATGGATCAAATCCAACAGATTTTGACTACGCTCAGGTTTCCCCTTAAAAGGAGATTTAGTCATTTTTCCTTTTAGGCAGGATTCACAAGTAGGTAGAGAGTTAATATCAGACATATCAAACATGCCCTCTCCCACTAGCTTGTTCATCCTCCTTGAGGAAATATGACCTAGCCTAGCGTGCCAAAGGTTTGCCGGGTTTTGGCTATCGATTTTCCTTTTGTTTGTTGTTGCCGGTTTATCAACATAATTTATTGGAACGTCTTTTAGTTTTAAGTTGTATAGATCGTTTTCAAGTTGTCCATTTCCAATTAAACATTCATTCTTGTAAATATTGCAAATCCCATTCACAAAATTGCAAGAATAACCATCTCTATCAAGCATAGAAACAGAAATAATGTTTTTAATTAAATCTGGAACAAATAAAACATCTCTTAAAAGTAACTTAAAACCGTTCTGCAAAATTAAATAAACATCTCCCACGGCTTTTGCTTCAACTCTGGAACCATTTCCGAGCCTCAGCTGGGTCTCACTCATCCTAAGCCTGCGACTTCTTGTCATCACCTGCAAATCATTGCAAATGTGAGATCCACATCCGGTATCCAATACCCAAGAAGTAGTATTAAGTGAAACATTTATTTCAATATAGAACATACCCTTTGCAGTTCGCAACTGCTCTAGATATTCCTTGCAGTTACGCTTCCAATGACCGGGCTTCTTGCAGTAATGGCAAACATCCTTGGATTTTTCCATGTTTGAAGCCTTTGTCTTGTACTTCTTCTCGGGTTCGACTTTCTTGGGTGGGGCAGAACGTTTCTTACCCTTCGTACTTGGCCCCTTCTTTGCAGAAGAAGAGGAGCCCACCAAGAAAGCCGGTTTATCCTTCTTTAATGTGGATTCATATGTCACAAGCATATTGACCATCTCTTCAAGGGAGGCCTCTATCTTGTTCATATTGAAATTTACCACAAATCCGTCAAACGAAGAAGGAAGAGACAGAAGTAGTAAGTCCACGTTGAGTTCATGCTCCAACACCAAATCAAGGGTTACCAACTTCTGTATGAGCCAAATCACTCGTACCCCATGATCACGGACCGAAGTCCCTTCACGCATGCGACACGTCATTAGCTCCTTTACAGTAGCGAACCTTTCAGCCCTCGATTGAGCCCCAAAAAGTTCCTTGAGTTGAACGTGAATGTCAGCAGCATTCACGGTGTCCTCAAATCGCCTCTGGAGTTCATCAGACATCGAGGCTTGCATATAGCATTTGGTCTTGATATCATGGTCCCACCATGTATCAAGTTTGGCTAACTCCTCCGGACTTACGTCAGCTGGTGCTTCCTTCGGAGGAGATTTCTCTAACACGTAGAGCATCTTCTCCGAAGTCAAGACAATCTTCAACTTACGGAACCATTCCGTATAGTTTGCGCCAGTCAACTTATTTTGTTCGAGGATCGAGAAAAGTGGATTACGCGAATTCATTGTATGAAATACTGAAAAGAAACAGACAAATATCAGTGATTGTTTAAGCAATTTACTAAGACATAAAATAGGCGAAATTTATTTTATGAATCTCACTCCCACTATTTTAACGATTTCACTACCCTCTAGTGAAAACGGGAAACTGTTTTCCTTAGTGAGAACATGGAGTCCAATTGACAAACTTATAGTCCCGAATAATATCAGCCAACCATAATTTTCAAAAGGTAGAGCCCAATTGCTTCCAAAGCAACCTCCACGTTTTTACCTCATGTCCAATAAGGGCCCAATAATATGACGCCGATTATTGTGACATGTCAAGATGACCCATCAATATTAAGTTGTGATGGACGGTCGCCATGTGGATCCCCCAATAATATGAGCCGATCCCATGGGAGTTCCACCCAACTTACAACATGTGTCGATCCAATGTACAACTTTCCGACGAACGGGCCCCCCCAATAATATGAGCCGGACCGTATCCGCGGGTAGCATCTCATACATTGATCGTTGATGGAAGGTAGGAACATTTAAACAAATTTAAATTTCCTTTATTTATCTTGATATCAATTTTAAATCATATTTAAAATGAGAGATTTTTAATTATAAAAATTTGTCTCATCATTTTTAAAATTTTGTTTGTCGAATTCACACAATTTAGTATAAAACATGCATACAACCATAATATCACATATTATATAGGATGATCGATTCCATTTCTAATCGACCCGTGGTTGCCAATCACGAGTCTTAGTCCAATCCTAGGTAATATGCAGTATGCAATGCAATCCTATTACATTTGCTTCCAATTTACATTTCTTCTGTCTTTATTGTCTGCTGGGCCCACCTCCATCTTCAAATCTTGATCTCCCACTAAATCTAATGTATTTACAATAAATAACAATGACAAGTAGGGATACATTTTTAAGGGGTGGGAACGGGCCATAAACCAAGCCCACTTTTATTACATATGACATTCATATTGGGCCATAAACCAGGCCCATTAATAAAACCAACAACAATAAAACAAATGTAAATTCCTAACATACACCTACAAAATTGGTCATGGCAATCGATCATCCTTATCCAATAACATTTAATTCAAAATTAATTTATTGGATAACATGCAATGGCAATTTAAATTTAAAAGGATAAAATCATATTTCATACATAAAATCTTATTTTACATACAAAATCATATTTTATCTTTTTATCAAATAAAATCATATTTTATCTATAAAATCCAATTTTATACATAAAATCATATTTTACTCAATATATCCATAAGATCATATCTTATCATCAATTGTACCAAAAATAATTAATTTCAAAATTCAATTAAAGGATAAAATATTAAAATTTTCCAAAAATTCAAATTTATCCAAAAATCAATTTTAAAATTTTCGGACTCGAACAATTCGATCCGACGCCTCGTGGACCAATCAAAACAACTTTCGATCGGACCAAAATAGAATTTTAACATATTAAAATTTAATTAAAAAAATTAAAAATAATTTTTCCCGCGGGCCGCCCGGGACGTTCCCGGGCCGGGCAACCCGGCTGCCCCTAGGGCAGCGATCACATCGCTGCCCATGGTCGGCGTTGCCCTGCGCAGCGCCGTGCGCCTCCCGGGCAGCGACCATCGCTGCCCCTCCCGGGCAGCGATCCAATCGCTGCCCGGGTTTTTGCCCGAAAAAATATTTTTATTTTTAAAATATTTGTTTTGTTTCAAAAAACCGAGGCCTAAAAAATTTTTGTACAATCGATTTATTTAATCGCTTGATCTGAGCAACCTGGCTCTGATACCACTGTTGGAGTGCGCGGCGTTCAGATCAAACAAGATTGATACCCGGTGCAGCGGAAGTTTAAAATTTTTATTATATGGAACGATTCCATATTGGGTATCACATCTTTACGATTAAATTACGTGTGTGTAAAAATTCAAATAACGATTATATAATTTTTACCTTTAATCTCGAATCGAGATTCTGGACACCAACAGATTTCTCTGCTCTTGTTGTATCTCCCTGGAACCGATGGACGAACAGTTCTTCTATCAGGTCCACGAATAGAGATTTAATCCCTCTGATAGATTGCACTAGAAAATCTATCAGAAGTTTTCTACGAAGAGATTAACGAATTTGATCCGTTAAACCAGACTGTAATTCAAAATCACAGGCTGGAATTTCTCGAGCAGAGGGGAGAGGGGTCGGCCACTTTAAGAAAAATAGCTTAGGGTTTTTCGAAAATTTTGTGCCTTGTTATATGTAATTTCTGTACTGCAATAACTTATTTATAATGTAGGCCACTAACAGCTTAGGGCCCATTAGTCATAAGTTCAGGCCCGACAAGCAAAGCCCGCATGTTCAGAAATTAATATAAAATTCATCGTGACTCCGATTGATAAACCGATTTTACCAATGTGCACAGAAACCATTTCTGCACCTTTTAAAGTCAAGATAAATTTTTCTGAATCCGAATTCAGTGATTTCCAAAAATGCCCATCACTATGTCATTTTAGGAAATCTCACTCCTCTACTCTTAAATAAGAAGTCCAACTTCTTCGTTCATTAAATTTAACTCTTTAAATTTAACTATCTCAACGGGGATTAAAAATCCATTACACTGTGTGACCCTCAATGGTTCAGGGATACAGCTAGCCGTGGGCTCACAACTCCTTGTGACTCGGAACAACAATTTCCGACTTGCCCATCGAATCATGGTATGAGCGCCTAGCAACATCGCCCCATGATTCCCTAGGTATCACTGATAGTGCCTACAAGAACCAGTAGATTTTGGTTAGCGTACAGTACGGTCCCTTCATCCATATATCCCGATCGAATCAACAACCATTGGTATATCGAGAGTCGCTCGAGATTTGATAACTATGAAATGCATCTTGAAGATCAAATAGTGACATCGCATGTGCTACTAAGAAACCATTTCTTAAATCACATCATGTACTCTGGCCAGAGATTCGTCACACTAATATCTCCTCAGATCGCATAGGATATCCACACTCGCAAGTATGTGGTGAATCCTTGACAACAAAGCATCGACTCCTACATGTGTTGTAACTGTACCCAATCCCGACACCTGATGACCCCAATAGAGTCGGTAAACGAGTCAAAGCACAGTACTAGCATATAGAGTCTCAATGATGTCTCAAGTAGTAAGGACTAATGGTGTACAACCAAAACCGCGGACTATATCCACTCGATAAGTGATAACCACTTGGAAAGTCCGGATAGGGTAGTTCGATCATTCATCATATGAATATCCATTTGCATGCTTCGAACATCTCTATGTTCCCTACCAATGAAACGTGGTACTCTGCATCGCAAATGCTAGTCTCACACTCGAGCGATCCTTATCCTTATTATCGGACGACTCAATCGACTAGGAACAGTTTAGAATATACAGTGACTATAAGATGTGTTTCATGATAGACATCCCCATGTTCTACCACATCTTACATACACTATAGTATATTCAAGGTCTTTATCAAAACAACAATAGTATATCACAATATAACAATATGAAGAAAGATAAAGTCATTGCCATTAATAAAAGTGTAAATTATATTAAACAAAAGATTGTTTATACAAAGAGTCATCAAAGCCCTTAGCCACAAGTTGGCTCACTGGGCACCCACTCTTTCAATATCAAACTTCATTCAAGATGATCAATCCAAAATCGGATCAAACTCATCAATATAACATCAATACAATCACTTCAAACCTCCAGCAAACTTCCTTGGTTCAAAGTCGGACTTCCTGAGTTGATCGAGCTTGAAACTAATCTGAAATGTAACGATTATGATCAAGAAGTATCAGTATACAACCACAAGATCCTCAGATCAATCATAGGATATCAAAACAACTTCACAACCTAAACCGGTGGCGTAGCGATTGAAAATCGGTAACCGACAAAACATCGAAACATTTATAACTTCATATACAACTTCTAATCACTTCATATCATTCATAAACCAACCAAAAACCATCATAATCATATGCTTGACAAGTTGAGTACATGCTGGAATAATTATAAGTTCATATAACAATCAATCCTCAATCCGGTTTCGATATCGAGTCACATACAAGCTCAAGAACATGAACACACAATAAAAATCTGATCTCTGGAATATTTCAATCTTCAAACCATGCTGAAAAACATAAACACTTACATCAAATCGAATTCCTCGGTGTAAGGATTCCAGAACACTTTTCAGAATCAAAATCGGATAACCGGAGCAAAAGTTACGGCAAATCGAAAATCATGAAATCAAAGAAAATTGAAGAACCTCGGCTCTCTGTTAAAACTTTCTGAATTCAATATCCAAGATACACGTATTCAACCGACTAAAGATAGTAAAATCGGATATCTTCAAATAATATTGCACTTTAGTCCCTAGAAACTTCATAAATTGCAATTCAGTCCTCGACCCTTATTTTAATTCAATTTCAATCCTAAATAATTTAAGAATATTAGAATTTAAATCGAAACTCTAAATATTCCCAAATTAAATATACTCGGATTAAAATTAAATAATCTCGGATTAAATTAAATAATCCCGGACCTTACATTTCTCCCCCACTAAGATATGAGTTCGTCCTCGAATTCATAAACAATATAGATATGCAGTCTGTATACTCATAAGAATAAAGAATAACAAAAAACTGAATAAGAACTCACATCAGTGAAATAAGTAAGGAAATCTCTGTCTCATGTCTTCTTCAACTTCCCATGTCGCTTCTTCAACTCCGTGCCGACTCCATTGAATCTTCACCAATGGAATGGTCTTCGTTCGGAGTTTCTTTTCTTTTCTATCCAGAATCTGAATCGGTTGTTCAAAATAACTCAAAGTGTCATCGAGTTCAGCTTCATCAACATGGATAATATGCGATACATCAGGCTGATACTTCCTCAACATCGAAACATGAAAAACATCATGAATACCGGACAAGGATGGAGGAAGAGTGAGTCGATAAGCAAGATTGCCTATCTTATCGAGAATCTCATACTGCCCAATAAATCGTGGAGACAATTTTCCTCGTTTATGAAATCGTATAGTACCCCTGAAAGGTGAAATCTTCAAGAATAATCTATCTCCCTGTTCAAAAGATAACGGTCGTCGTCGCACATTTGCATATCTAGTCTGTCTGTGCTGCGCTGTTCTCATTCTCTGCTGAATCAACTTCACCTTCTCAGTCATCTGTCTGATCATATCCGGTCCTAACTCAGGCACCTCTGACACATCATCCCAATATAACGGCGATCGATACTTCTTCCCATACAACGCTTCAAATGGAGCCATCTTTATACTCGTCTGATAACTGTTATAAGAGAATTCCACAAGTGTTATAGAATCTTGCCATGTAACACCAAAATCAAGTATCACAGCTCTAAGAATATCCTCAAGAGTTTGAATGGTTCGTTCAGATTGTCCGTCAGTTTGAGGATGATAAGCAGTACTCAAATGTAAACGCGTACCTAGAGCTTCCTGTAAGCTATGCCAAAAATGCAAAGTAAATCTAGGATCTCGATCAGATACAATCGACTTTGGCACACCGTGTGGTCTTACCACTTCTCGAATATAGATATCTGCCATTTGATCATGACGATAAGTCATTCGATAAGGAATAAAGAACGCAGATTTCGTCAATCTGTCTATGATCACCCAAATAGAGTCGCAACCTCGGGATGATCGTGGCAATTTTGTCACAAAGTCCATAGAAATGTGATCACATTTCTATTCAGGAATAGATAGAATCTGTAATAAGCCACCTGGTTTCTTTCTCTCAGCCTTCACCTGTTGGCAGTTCAAGCATTTTGATACAAATTCAGTCACATCAGATGTAATGGGGACCCGGGTTGCTAATCTCATCTTAGAGAAATTAACGATTAATAGACAATTAATCGAACAATAAAAAAATAATCAAACCAAGAGCTAACAAAAAAAATTTTTTTTAAAGAAGGCCCCTCGCTCGATTGGGCAAACACAGCCGATCGAGTGAGCTAAAATTCTACGCTCTCGGGTCTGCAACACTTTTGGTCTCGCTCGATCGGTGGAACTCACCCGATCGAGCGAGCCCAAAAGCTCAATACTCTGTTTTTGCAATCACAGGCCTCGCTCGATCGGTGGAGTTCACCCGATCGAGCGGGCTACTCTGCTTCAGAATTTTGCAGAGTTCATTTGCTGTTAAAAACAATTTCCAACTACAAATCATGGTGTATAAAATCTCAAACATGCATATAATCTTTTCAACATAATTCTAAATAATTTACATGCATTCAAACTAATACCAAGTGATCTAGAATACATGAACTCTCAAGTATAAATCAATACTTGACAAAAACAACCTATACAAAGGTTCTTGCTTTCTAACATGTTTACCAAATCATAAATACATGTCATCTGCTTAAAACCCGAATCACCACATGCTATCTCTCTTCTCAAGCTATCCAAGCCAACTCTAGCTTGATCATGCCCCAACCTGATGCAATGCACACATACAAACAAAACAATAGCCGGATAACTCCGGTGAGAATAAATTTCAGTATGAAAGACATGCATATACATCATGAAAGCATATGGAATCTATATGCCATACTAATCTAAAATCATAAAACATGTAATAACATGTATATCATAGAATCATCATCTATTCTTAAATTCTTAAAGCATAACTATTCATCTACAGCAATAGCACACATTCATATCTAGAATAGCGTATTACAACATGCTAGCATTTATAACTGCATAATCTAAACCATAAAAAAATCTAGGTTAATGCATAAATGCAATGCATGTGCCAAGGAATAGGCTATCAAATCTGATACCAATAAGCTTAGTTCTTGGGATCCCGGGGAATAAAATCTTTAACTAACCACCGACTCTCCCAATCGAGGTGGTGTTAAATATCTCAATTCCCCTGACTTTGGTGCAACTATAGTGAGTCATCTAGCTCTGGATATAAATCTATATTCCGTGCCACGAGTCATCTGACTCTGGAAGTAAATCTACATTCAATGCCACTCAACTACAGTTCTCCAAATGTCATATGCACTCTAGGTCATTCTGCCCTCTGTGCTATTCAAGGTAGGGTTCAAGATGAATGTAACATAATATGTATGCATTAATCAAATAAATACTGATAAACATCTTGAACACATAAGTCAATATTCATAGCAACAAAAGCAAGTAAATCACATAAGAGCACTTAAACAACTAAGTATGTGATTTCAGGATAACTCGAAAACCACCACGTTCTCGAGTTGTTCTACCTGGCAAGAATAATGTCAACTCATACCTTTCATCGCGATTCAAACATCTTGAATCTGCTTCAAATGCTGATCAATCTTAACGCTAGCCAAATCGGTCATCAAAATCTGCTCATTTCAATCAGTGCTACTTGAAGGTAGTCTTGCTTCAACTTTAACACTACAAGTCATTAGAACTCAAACTCGTCGATTCGACTTCGCTAATATTCAATTCAAATCTGAAATGGTTTATAACATAGCTAAACATCAATATCCAATCTGAATCGATGTTTCTTTAAAGCTTATATAGTTCAAATCTTTCTAATACAATCGAAATTCAAACCAACGTCGCAACTATTCGAGTCCGATAAATCTTTCGATTCAAATATCATTATATATTCATTCTAAACATAATCTCATATTCAATTCCTCCACAATCAACTTGAATATGAGCTCTAGACATTTAGAATGCATAACAAGTCAAAATCTTGAACCGGCGGTGTAACGGTACGATTTCGATCTTTCCAAAAGCTTAAACATCAATATGATCATCATCTTAACAACAAAACATCATCAATTCCAACAGCATAACACGTGAATGTCATCCCCTAAAAATCAGATTTCTGAAATATCTTTCTAAATTCTAAAACATGTTCAAACGACGATCTTTTCATGATCCGTCTTAAATATGCTATCGTCGTATATGTTAAAACATGTTTATACAATCAAATCTTAATTCTAACAACATCATAAAATTCAAACATGGTAGAACTTGATAAAACTTACGTCAAAACGTAGCACTCGGAGCTGTGATCACAAATATATGTTCAATCGGAAATTTTACCGGGCGGATCGAAAGTTATTGGAGCTTGAAGTGTCAAAAATATCTTAACCATTCTCTTCCATTTTCTCTCTCGTTTGGTTCTGTTTTTGGGCTGATAATCTGATCCCTTTTCATACAAAACACACATATAAAGGGCCACTTGCAATGGAATTGCACTTTGGTCCTCCAACTTTGGCCTACTTGCATTTAAGTCCCCGAACAAGCGATTTAATTCAATTTCAATCCTAAATAATTTATGAATATTATAATTTAATTCTAAACTCTAAAAATTCTCAAATTAAATATTCTCAGATTAAAATTAAATCATTTCGGAACTTATCGCATTTTAGTCCTTGAACTACTCATATTTGCAAATGGTTCCTTGCTCGGATTTCATCCTCAAATTCAATCTTTGATATTTATCATCTTGGAATTCACATCTTAAATTTCATAAATATCAATTCAAATATTTTTTAATCTTTTAATTTAAGAATGCCGGATATTAAAATCTTAAAATCCGAAAATTCTCAAATTAAATATTTCTGACCTGAAATTGAAATCTCTAATTTCCATAAATTCTTCAATTCATATTTTCACTTTTATTTGGAATTTAAATCTTAAATCCCGTAATTAAGAATTTAATATTTTCGGGCCTTACAATTCCTCCCCTCTAAGGAATGATTTCGTCCTCGAAATCGCATTTGATCTTACTGCTGATTCTCGTAATCTGTATAGCTGACTGAAGTAATACTGACGTCAATTCTATGAGCTTTCGATATCTATTCTGATATCTTATCTTCTATCGTATCTTAATCTTCTTTCTGATTGCTTCTGCAATCATATCAATGCTTATTCACATATAATCACTGAGTCAACTTATATCTAAGTTGCTCTTTCTCGTGATCTAACTCTACATCAGTTAATCTGTCTTGCTTAACATCTTATCTACTTCTGTTGTATCTGAATTGAATGCACATACATATTCTAGCTGATATTCTTCAGCCAATGCTAATGGATAACAATTCATCTATCTGACAATTCGAGTATTAATCCATAAGCTAGATCAAATACTCATAGGAATCAATTCTGAAACCTCTTTCTGAACCTAATGATGCTCGGAAAAGAAATTCTTAACTGATCATTCTGTTCAGGCTTCACATTTCTATCTGTTACTCATTTGCTCATTCTGTCTATGCTGTTCTGTTCTTATTCTGTTCAAAGACATCTTCACATTCGCTATCATTTCCTGACTCATAGCTGGTCTGATAGCTGATATTTCTGAAATTTTATTTCAATATAAAGACAATTCTGTGTTTCTGATCAATCAATCATCAAAATACCGTCTTTATATCTATCAAATAGCTGTCGCAGGAATTATAGTAATCAAGTGGCAAATAATCAATCAATTAGTACCGAATCTAGTACTATCGTTCTGAGAATATCCTCGGAAATCTGGATAATCACATCTGATAATCCACTAATCAGAGGATGGTATAATGAAATCTCATACAACCAAACACTCAGAACATCTGACAATCAATGCCACAATCTAAAAAACAAATCTAAAGTCTCTATCTCGACAATAGATTTCAAAAATTCCTGTAATCTGATCATCTTGCTAAATGCATGACAAATATCTTTTATGTTTGTATCATATCTAATACAACATATTCATGAATCTGTCGAAATCTACTACACACTAAATTGCAAAATCATGACGATTCGAGTAGATTCGAACCAAAGTCGTTCAAAAAGTTGATCTGATTTCAAATCTTATGTAACTAATCTGTTACAGAAATCACTTGAGTTCTTCTTTTCTGCTTCTTTTACTGGAATTTTCGTATTAGTACTGTTAATTATGTCGTATCTGCTTTCAGTTCTTCTTCCAATACTGATTTCCAAGTAATGACTACATGTAAGTCATACATGTTTAGACAACTGAATGGATATTAAATCTATTGTCATATGCCTCTTTCAGAATCTGATATTCCATATCTAGAATATCTGGCATAATCAAACAATTAATCACCACAAACATTCATCTGTTCTGCTCTGTTGTCTTATCTCTTATCTTAATCTAGCGTTCTCAATCAATGTGTTGCTTTTATCTGTCCAAACTAATTCGAGTTTAGCTTGGATCACAACAATTCTGATTGTTTAAGTATCTGCCAAGCATAAACATTCAACACATACAGATCTGTACCCAATAAATCCAGCAATTAGCTAAAACCCAAAAATCTTGCTAGTATTCTGAATCTGAATTTCTATCAGTTACAAGCCAAATACTTCAAGATACACTGAATAAATACATCAAATCATCAAAATTCTCAAATCTCAGCTCAAAGGAACTTGCTCAAATCAAGATCATCCAAAATTACATATTCTGAATGATAAAATCTGCTAAGTGATACCATATCACTTGCATCATAAAAATCAAGAAGAAGGAATCAAATCAGACTCTAGTAAAAAAAATAAGAGTCCATCAAACTCGATCGAGGTCGAATACAAAAACCTCAGAATCGATAGCAAGAGATTTAAGAATCATGATTTCTATGATGTACTAGCTTTAGCAAAATTGAAGAGAAAGCTCAACTGTAACTGATTTTTCTTATTCTCTATAGACATGAGTTCATTTATTAATTCTTAGCTGAAAATAGTCGAATATAATCTTTTCGACGTAACTTATTGTCATAGAATTAATCATCATTTCGGTACTACATAACTCTTTTCTACTCAATCTGCTAGATGTTTCTGACGTTCTTTAGTTCACATAATGCTCTTCTATACGAGTTGCCATAATACTTTCGTACTAGACACCACTCTATATAGAACTTCATTCATGTCGTAGAAAGATCGAAATATGGCATTGAACTATTTCTGTACATTCTAACCACTGACATATCTGTCAATTCTAGGTTAATTCTGTACTAGTTCAATATATCGACTAGACTTCTACTGACATTCTTCCACGGTCATCGTGATATAAACAGTACCGACATAATAGAAATTTATTTCTGCAACTCATATCAAATAGATCTCTACTTATTGATATTGCTGATCTAACGTAATCACTGCACAGAATCAATCAATTTTTATCTGATACTCAGTTATTGCATTAATATCTATAATGCATATTCAATCTTATTTTCTCAAGTCTGCATTTCATCTTCTCTGTCTAATCATTCAAATGCATTTCTTCTACTCAAAGGCAAAAATCTCAGCAAATATATTGAATAAAGTCTCATCAGATACGGATTATAGCATAACAAATCACTAATCTATGACTGTATACTATGCAATCAATATATAAGCGGTTAACTAGAATTAACTCACTTACCTGTAATATTCTTATCTGATACAACTTGAGCCTTTCAATCTTTGCTGCTGTTGCCACTATCTCTTGCTTCATAGCTATACTGCTATGAAAGTTGTAGTGGAGGTGATGATCATAGTGTTTCCACAATTACAGAGGCATGAATACAAATTCAACTCTGCCTCGTACTACCGGTTCATGATTTCGTTCTTCTCTTACTGGCTTGAAATCAACTTATGTGTCTCTATTGTTCTATCATCTTTAGCATATACGGAAAGAAACAATTCTGTTTACTTACCTGCCAAACAATTTCAGTACTTCTTCTGGCAACTTCACCAACTTCTTGCTAAGTCCTGGAGTTGATATAAAATCAGGCTGGTTCTATGTTCATCTGAATACTCTTCTCTTGAACAACTGATCCAGCTCTGCAAATCAACCCCTTTCTAGACATAGCATATTCTGTATCTTTCTGAGTTGATGATTAATAGCTTTGGAGTTGTTCAACTAACATAGTCCTTAGTGTAATCGGCTCAAAAACATACCTTAACACTGTTCTGTTCTATCTGCGATTCTGTTCTGTCTAAAGTTCTCATGCTCTCTGCATAATCTGTCTTATTCAATAACAGAAGCAATATATATGGCAGAGATTATAACATATAATGTCAGTATAACATACATATAATCTCATGCTTCTGAATAGAACACATGCTTGCAAATTCTCATGCGTTTTCACATATTATATGCTTAAAACGAATTCACTTATTCTAATGAATTCACTAACTCAGACATACATATCAGCATATAAGCATGTAATTTTATTAGTAAAGCAAGCAGTGGTAATCAATACTCATCATCGCATACAATGATGTAAAGCAAGTAAAGCATACTCATGCAATACTATAAATGCATGCGACTCAATCTACCCCGCTTAACTTTTATCTTAGTCCAAGACTTTATGCTCCAAGACTTTACGCTCTGATACCACCTGTAATGGGGACCCGGATTGCTAATCTCATCTTAGGGTAATTAACGATTAATAGAAAATTAATCGAACAATAAAAGAATAATCAAACCAAGAGCTAACAAAATTTTTTTTTTTTAAAGAAGGCCCCTCGCTCGATCGGGCAAACACAGCCGATCGAGCGAGCTAAAATTCTACGCTCTCGGGTCTGCAACACTTTTGGTCTTGCTCGATCGGTGGAACTCACCCGATCGAGCGATCCCAAAAGCTCAATACTCTGTTTTTGCAATCACAGGCCTCGCTCGATCGGTGGAGTTCACCCGATCGAGCGGGCTACTCTGCTTCAAAATTTTGCAGAGTTCATTTGCTGTTAAAAACAATTTCCAACTACAAATCATGGTGTATAAAATCTCAAACATGCATATAATCTTTTCAACATAATTCTAAATAATTTACATGCATTCAAACTAATACCAAGTGATCTAGAATACATGAACACTCAAGTATAAATCAATACTTGACAAAAACAACCTATACAAAGGTTCTTGCTTTCTAACATGTTTACCAAATCATAAATACATGTCATCTGCTTAAAACCTAAATCACCACATGCTATCTCTCTTCTCAAGCTATCCAAGCCAACTCTAACTTGATCATGCCCCAACCTGATGCAATGCACACATACAAACAAAACAACAACCGGATAACTCCGGTGAGAATAAATTTCAGTATGAAAGACATGCATATACATCATGAAAGCATATGGAATCTATATGCCATACTAATCTAAAATCATAAAACATGTAATAACATGTAGATCATAGAATCATCATCTATTCTTAAATTCTTAAAGCATAACGATTCATCTACAGCAATAGCACACATTCATATCTAGAATAGCATATTACAACATGCTAGCATTTATAACTGCATAATCTAAACCATAGAAAACTCTAGGTTAATGCATAAATGCAATGCATGTGCCAAGGAATAGGCTATCAAATATGATACCAATAAGCTTAGTTTTTGGGATCCCGGGGAATAAAATCTTTAACTAACCACCGACTCTCCCAATCGAGGTGGTGTTAAATATCTCAATTCCCCTGACTTTGGTTCAACTATAGTGAGTCATCTAGCTCTGGATATAAATCTATATTCCGTGCCATGAGTCATCTGACTCTGGAAGTAAATCTACATTCCATGCCACTCAACTACAGTTCTCCAAACGTCATATGCACTCTAGGCCATTCTGCCCTCTGTGCTATTCAAGGTAGGGTTCAAGATGAATGCAACATAATCTGTATGCATTAATCAAATAAATACTGATAAACATCTTGAACACATAAGTCAATATTCATAGCAACAAAAGCAAGTAAATCACATAAGAGCACTTAAACAACTAAGTATGTGATTTCAGGATAACTCGAAAACCACCACGTTCTCGAGTTGTTCTACCTGGCAAGAATAATGTCAACTCATACCTTTCATTGCGATTCAAACATCTTGAATCTGCTTCAAATGCTGATCAATCTTAACGCTAGCCAAATCGGTCATCAAAATCTGCTCATTTCAATCAGTGCTACTTGAAGGTAGTCTTGCTTCAACTTCAACACTTCAAGTCATTCGAACTCGAACTCGTTGATTCGACTTCGCTAATCTTCAATTCAAATCTAAAATGGTTTATAACATCGTTAAACATCAATATCTAATCTGAATCGATGTTTCTTTAAAGCTTATATAGTTCAAATCTTGCTAATACAATCGGAATTCAAACCAACGTCGCAACTATTCGAGTCCGATAAATCTTTCGATTCAAATATCATTATATCTTCAATCTAAACATAATCTCATATTCAATTCCTCCACAATCAACTTGAATATGAGCTCTAGACATTTAGAATGCATAACAAGTCAAAATCTTGAACCGGCGGTGTAACGGTACGATTTTGATCTTTCCAAAAGCTTAAACATCAATATGATCATCATCTTAACAACAAAACAACATCAATTCCAGCAGCATAACACGTGAATGTCATCCCCTAAAAATCAGATTTCTGAAAAATCTTTCTAAATTCTAAAACATGTTCAAACGACGATCTTTTCACGATCCGTCTTAAATAT